>NC_067137.1:115064064-115226564 GCF_903995435.1 Acomys russatus | reverse complement strand
AAATTCAAGGTTCTTCACACATTTTTCAATTATTTGTCCTGCATTTTCCATTACCCTCAGATACATAAGGGCAGTCAATTCCTTTTGTGATAAATTCAATGCTTTCCACCACCATCCCAAAACCAAACCTCTCCATCCTTCAAGGCCTGACTGGAAAGACACCCCAGAGACTGGCTCACCAAGGCCATTCCTTTCTCTGGGTCCCACATTGGTTCTGTCTGGTCTCTTTAAGCACATCTCGGTCTAGTAGACTCACCTCACCACATCTCGGTCTCCTAGACTCACCTCACCCCTCGGGGGCTCAGCCTTGTGCTATTTCACTAAGGCTAAGAACCCTTATCTGCCTTCTGTGGTCTAGAAAGACTTTCTAGCTCCTTCTCTACCCATCGTGACAATCAGCCGCTCCCCAACATCTCTGCCATTCCTCATCGATTGAGCTTATTAGTTTTTGTCAACTTGACAGAAAGCTGGACATAACTGGAAAGAGAGAATTTTAGTTGAGAAAATTCCTCTATCAGATTGGCCTGTAGGTAAGTCTATGGACTATTGTCTTATAGCTGATTGATGTGAGAAGGCCCAGCCCATTCTGGGTGATGCAATCCCTGGACTAGTGATCTCAAATGGTATAAAAATGCTGGCTGAGCAAGCAAAGAGTAAGGAGCAAGCTCGTCAGCAGCATGTCCCCATGCCCTTTCTGTATCAGTTCCTGCTTGTAGGATCCTGCCCTGAGTTCCTCTTTTTTTTTTTTTTTTTATAACATTCTCCAGAGATTCGTAAAGTAAAACAAATCTTTTTTTTTTTTTTTTTTTAAATAATTATAACTGAAGATTTTTTTATTGTCTACACCAGTATAAATTAAATTTCTTTTTTTTTTTTATTAATTTATTCTTGTTACATCTCAATGTTTATCCCATCCCTTGTATCCTCCCATTCCTCCCCCCCCCCATTTTCCCATTATTCCCCTCCCCTATGACTGTTCCTGAGGGGGATTACGTCCCCCTATATATTCTCATAGGGTATCAAGTCTCTTCTTGGCTACTTGCTGTCCTTCCTCTGAGTGCCACCAGGTCTCCCCCTCCAGGGGACATGGTCAAATGTGAGGCACCAGAGTATGTGAGAAAGTCGTATCACACTCTCCACTCAACTGTGGAGAATATTCTGACCATTGGCTAGATCTGGGAAGGGGTTTAAAGTTTACCTCCTGTATTGTCCTTGGCTGGTGCCTTAGTTTGAGCGGGACCCCTGGGCCCAGATCTGCCTATCATATTGCTCTACTTGTAGATTTCTAGGACCCTCTGGATCCTTTTATTTTGCTGTTCTCCCATGCGTCTCTCATTTAGAGTCCCAATAGGATGCCTTCCCCTCTGTCCCAGTTTCCTGGTAAGTGAAGGCTTTCGTGGGACATGCCCCTTGGGCTAGTATGCAGATATAAGTGAGTATATACCATTTGATTCTTTCTGCTTCTGGGTTAACTCACTCATTATGATCATTTCTAGCTCAATCCATTTATCCACAAATTTCGGGAATTCCTTGTTTTTAATAGCTGAGTAGTATTCCATAGTGTATATGTACCACAGTTTCTTTATCCACTCTTCTACTGAGGGACACTTAGGCTGTTTCCATGTTCTGGCTATTATGAATAAGGCTGCTATGAACATGGTTGAGCAAAGTTTCTTGTTGTGTGCTGGAGCATCTTCTGGGTATATTCCAAGGAGTGGAATAGCTGGGTCTTGAGGAAGCCCTATTCCCATTTTTCTGAGATAGCACCAGATAGATTTCCAAAGTGGCTGTACTAGTTTGCATTCCCACCAGCAATGAAGGAGTGTTCCTCTCTCCCCACATCCTCGCCAGCATGTGGTGTCGCTTGAATTTTTGATCTTAGCCATTCTGATGGGTGTAAGATGGAATCTCAGAGTTGTTTTGATTTGCATTTCCCTGATGACTAAGGAGGTTGAGCATTTCTTTAAGTGTTTCTCAGCCATTTGATACTCCTCTGTTGAGAATTCTCTGTTTAGTTCCAAGCCCCATTTCTCAATTGGGTTATTCGGTTTGGTGGTGTTTAATTTCTTGAGTTCTTTATATATTTTGGATATTAGACCTTTGTCAGATGTAGGGTTGGTGAAGATTTTTTCCCAGTCTGTAGGCTGTCGCTTTGTTCTCTTGACAGTGTCTCCTGCCTTACAGAAGCTTCTCAGCCTCATGAGGTCCCATTTATTAATGGTTGACATTAAGGCCTGGGCCGTTGGTGTTCTGTTCAGGAAGTTGTCTCCTGTGCCAATATGTTCCAGGCTCTTTCCCACTTTTTCTTCTAAGTGGCTTAGTGTCTCTGGTTTTATGTTGAGGTCTTTAATCCACTTGGATTTGAGTTTTGTGCAAGGTGACAAATATGGGTCCAGTTTCATTTTTTTACACATAGACCTCCAGTTAGACCAGCACCATTTGTTGAAGATGCTATCCTTTTTCCATTGAATGGATTTGGCTTCTTTGTCAAAAATCAAGTGACCATATGTGTGTGGATTCATATCTGGGTCTTCGATTCGATTCCACTGATCAACCAGCCTGTTGCTGTGCCAGTACCATGCTGTTTTAAGTACTATTGCTTTATAGTACAGTTTGAGATCAGGTATGGAGATTCCTCCGGAGCATCTTTTATTGTACAAGATTGTTTTAGCTATTCTGGGTTTTTTGAGTAAAACAAATCTTTTCCTCTTCCAGTTGCTTTGGATCGTGGTGTTTATCACAGCAACAGAAACCCTGAGACACGCATGCTTACCAAGGCCCATTCCTCCTCCCCATGCATGCCTTTTCGTTTCTGTCAAAGTCCAGCCATTGGAACAGATGGCATTACAATGGGCTGTGGCATGTGCACAGGACATCCCAAGGAACCAGGAGTAGCTGTGAGTGGCCCAAGCAGCAGTGCAGAATCATGGGACATCAAGCACACACCCTCTGCCTCCTGTGGTCCTTCTGGGGTCCTCATGGCAAATAAGGAAGCATCTGGTTCCCCCCCACACACAGAGACTGTAAGTCATAGACTCAAGGGCCAGACTGGATCCTGCTGTTACTTCATTGCTTGGACATTAATCCATGATGTAACTGAAATGTGTTTTCTGCCCAAAACTGGTTGAAATGTAAGTTGTGGTTGCACTGCGTGCATATCTTTAAGAGGTGTTTAGATCTAGAACCTTCCATATTCACAAATCTTTACAACAGAGGAGTTTTTGTGTCCCCTCCACTTCTGCTCTTGAATTTTACTGCCTTGATAAGTGTGTGTGTGTGTGTGTGTGTGTGTGTGCGCGCGCATGTCGGGGGGTGTCTCTGTTATTACATGTTTCCCAGGCTCACAATGTATAAGGCACGTGGGAGCATTTTCCTTGCCTACATCACTGGAATTTTGTTCGATTTTTACAGGTCTGCAGGACACAGCTGAGAACAGGGCTAGGTACAAAATAGCAAGCCTGCCGTACAACTTGGATTTCTCATCCTGCCAAGTCGGACTGCTGGAAACTCACACGGGTGTGGAAATTAGATACACACAGGTTCCTGAAGTGTATCTACTGGGTTTATTCAAGCAGCTGGTTTCTGGCCGCCACCCCAGAGCTACATTGTAGCTGCTCCTGTGAGAGCAGAGGGTCACAGCAGTGCCAGCTTGAGAGTTTCTATTTCAGTGTTTCCTAACTATCAGGCCTGGGGACATTCCTGTCTCCCCCTTTTTGATGAAAAAGGTAACCCTTGGTGCCACACCTTTTCCTGGCTCCTGCCAGCCGAGGGTGCAATATTGCCTGGGGAGCACCGGGCCCAGCTCCTGGCTTCAGGGACCTCGGCCTCCAAGAAAAAGAAGTATAACTCAATACATACCACAGGAGGGGCTGGGGCGCGATGGCTGGAAGGTTTCTCTTTTCTCACCCAGAAAACAGGGAACTCCCTGTCAGGGGCTAAAGAGGCACTTCTGCCACATTCTCAGTCGAGATGGCATGCTTTCTCTCTCCAGAATCCATGTACCAAAAACAACATCAAAAACAAACAAATGAAACCCCAAGTGTGGTGGCATGTATGCAGGGGCGATCCCAGACCTGAGGAGACAGACATGGACCCATGCCTGAGAGGCTCCACCCAACAGCGCTTCAAAACAGATGCTGAGATTCACAGCCAAACTTTGGGTGATGTGTCGGGAGTCTTGTGGAAAAATGGGGGCAAGGAGAAAAGGACATGGAGATGGCAGGAGCTCCACAAGAAGAATAAGAGAGCCAAGTAACCAGGGCTCAGATGGGCTTGCTGAGTCTGAAGCCAAGGACCCTCTATGTGCCAGACCTGAGCCCCCTACAAAGATACAGCCAAAGGATAGCTCAGGCTTCATCTGAGTCCTCTAGTAAGGGGTGCGGAGTGGGGCGATGCCTCTGACATGGACTCTGTAGCCAGTTGTTTGATCAGTTCCTCCTGGTGGGACTGCCTTGCCAGGCCACAGGGGAAGAGGATGTGCTCAGTCCTGATGAGATGGGGTGGATGGGAAGAGGGTCTCCCCTTTCCTGAGGAGTAGGGGAGTAGGGAAGGAAGAGGGAGGGAGGGTAGAACTGGGAGATAAGGAGAGATGAGGCTATGACCAGGATGTAAAGGGAATTAATTAATTAATTAATTAAAAAATAATGACACCTGAGTCATCCTCTGGTCCTGTACACACACACATACATGTGCATATGCACCTTCACACACATGTTTACACATACACACACACACAAACAAACACACACACACACACACACACACACACACACACACACACACACAGAGTAAAGAACTACATAAGAAATTGCCAGTTTGTCTCCATCCCTGGGTCCCTGTGTGTGTAGCTGAGTGGGTGTTAGGTTACTGAAATGCAGTTCTCCTTGGTTGCCTTTCGACCTATGGAGATAGCCTCACTTTTTTCCCAGTCTTGCCACGAACTGATGGTCCTGCTGCCCCAACCTCCTGCATGCTGGGGTCACAGGCATGTGCTACAACATTCAGCTGTATTTGCTTTGCCAAACTGGCAGATAATATCCGTTTGCTCACAATTCCTTATTATTGTTATTTTATTTATTTTCCAATGTGCACAGTGGTGGGTTTCATAAAGACATTTTCATGCAAGATTATATTATTATTATTATTGTTATTATTATTAGTAGTAGTAGTAGTAGTCAGTTTTAAAGTCATTTAAATATTTGCAAAAATAGCAACCGGAGCAACTTTTACATGCTTATATGTTCCCTGGGGCCAGGGAGAATTCACCCTAGAGCTCTAGACAGCAATAACTTAGGGCATCTAAACACATTGACCAGTAGAGGCATAGCGAATGCAAGGTGTTTGCTGATATAGCATTACGGGTGCTTTTTAAACTGGTATCTTTTTAAAGATATAGTTCTAAATATATGTTTTCATTTTTTTTGAAGGATTTCTGTCTGTGTCTTTGTCTGTGCATGTGTCACACGTAGGCGGGTGCCCACATAGACCAGAAGACAGAATCACGGGCAGATGCTAGCTACTGATTTGGATGCTGAGAACTGAACTCAGGCCCAGTGCAAGAACAGAAGACACCCTTCATCCTGAGCCATCTCTCCAGCCCCTGCCGTTGTACTCTGAAGGGAAAGCCTAACGTGGGCGGAGGGAACTTAGAATTAGTCACACAGACTGAACTGCTATGGAGGACCGTAAGCTACATTGGAAGGCTCTCCGAAGAGTCAAATGTGTCAGGCTAATGTCTTCCCTCTCCCAGCACAGTGTCTTTCCTGCCTTCTTGCCCCTCAGTGGCATTTCACTGTACATTTGTGCCGTGTTTTCTGTCTCCCCGGTGCTCCCAATGTGGAGGATGTGGGCTGAGGGTGGACACCCTTCCTGTATCGTCAGCTTCTCCCTCAGGACTTCTTTCACTGTATGACACATTCTTCTGTTCACTCACGGGGCAGATGCACCTGGCCGAGGGAGCATCTAAATCCTTGCTGCAGTTCTTACGCACGACACCTTGCTTCCTTCCACATCGTCTGTGCTTCCGTGCACACACTGTCCTGCACTCCCAGAAAACTGCTTTCCACTGATTCTTTTCTACAAGGCATCGTAATAGGTTATACGAGCAAGGACCACAAGCCAGGTGATTTGCAACAAGATGGCCTTATTCTTGCCTTTCTGGAGTCCAACCAAGTTTAAGAGGTTAGCAGAAATGGTTCCTCACCCAGGCCATGATGGGGAGTCTGTCCGTGGTCCTGTGGCTTCTGGTTGTTTGCTGCTGCTGAACTCTAACAGTCCTTGGCTTGTGGAAGCACCAACCTGGCCTGACTTCACGTTCCTGTGGCCTTATTCCCTGTGCCTGCCTCGCTCTCTGTCCTATTCATAAGAATAGCGATCATATTGGGCCACCCGAGTGGCCACGCCCTGATCTAATCATGTGCACTACTGGCAAGCACACTGGCAAGCTAGTAATTCACCATCTTTTGGTCAGAAATAATTCACTTTACAATGTCTTCTTTCTGGCTCAGGGCCAGTGACCTAAACCTAGATTACCCTGGTAGAATGAATGAATGAATGAATGAATGAATGAATGAATGCTAGACCACTATGTGTCACATTCCAAGCACATGGTGCTGTCCTAATGGAGTTTGCTTTGAACACGGAAGACCTTTGCACTGGAACTTCATAGCAGGATCTTCCTTACTGCTGCTCTCGGGATGGAGTCAGGAACAGTAGGCTGCAGCTCAGAGGCTGCCTAAGGCCCCTGCCCCACAAGCTTTGCACTAGGGCAACAGTAGGAATTCTCTCCTCACACTTGGCCCTGGTTTCATGCTCCTGGCTTAGGGCGTGTTCACTTTAACTGAGCCCCCTTTTGGCAGTTTTTGTGCGACCAACCGTGTATGTGGCAGAAGTGACATCCACGGCCTGATGAATTCATGTAAAGAAAGGAGACCTGGGACAGGCTGACCAATGGGTGTGGATCTGAGGGGTACCTCCTCAGCTAGCCAGCTTGGACCTCACAAAGCAAGAATGAGCATGTGGAGCCCCAGGCAGAGTGCTCACCTGGAAGGGGAGGAGCTGAGAGTGGAAAAGGAAAAGAGCCTCTTTTCCAAGCATGCAGCTTTTGGCTGGAGGTCGAATTTAAAGCACAAAGTGGGAGCTGGGCTGGCTCTGCTTTCCTGAGCTCTAGACTCAGCACAGACAGACCTGGTCCTCTGCATTTCTGCCTTTATGCTTTAAAGAAAGATCTGCACAAAACTCAGCCATCTGGTTCCTGTTAAAAGGACAGCCTGCTTATGGAAAGAAAGGGGGCAAGAGGATGCTGAAAGGGTTAAACGTGGGACCTGGGGGAACTTGTGACCTTCTGGGTCTTTAAACGGGACAGTTTGGACAAGCATTGCACATGCTTACATTAACATCAGGAGGATTGCAAAGGCCATGGCCAGGGGTGTGAAAGAGCTGGTCCTCTCACATAGGACGGTATGTCCCTTGACCTCTCGGGAACGAAAAGTGGGCCTAGAGTTTTTTGTTTACTTGACTAGGTTCATAGCCAGTTGTCCTCCTTCCCAGCCTCCCCTGCCCCCACCCCCATGTGTCAGGGGAGAGGGGAGGGGCACCTTATTCTCTCCACACAGATCAGTTGTCCACCAGGTGACAGCCTGTGAAGGTGGATGTTGGCTGCCCAGCATCATGTGCTGGGAACTGTGTGTAGCCCGTAAATAACGTAAAGCTGATATACCAACTGGCAAGCCATTCCATGCTCCTTTCTTCACATAACCTCCTCATTTAGAGAGCCTCTCCAGAGTCTTCCTGCACAGTTGGCCTGAGCTAGAAGCAGGCTGAGAGCTGGGATGGTGTCTGGGAACATGTCCTGGGTCAATTCTAGAACAGGCGAGCTTCCTTGCTGCATGCATCTCACAAACAGGAGCTCAGACCTGGCTGTACCTGTCTTCAGAGTCTAGGGAACCACACACACAAGCAGGAAGAAGTGAACACAGGGGGTATCTGGCCACTGGCAAAGCAGGTTGGGCATAGAAGCCTGGGAAGAGTGATTGAGGATCATTCTGGAGTTCTTGGGGGCTTTGGCATGGGCATTTTCCTACCTGGCTTCCACTCTTGTCTGAAACCTACTCACTGAAACCCATAGAGCCCACAGAGACACAGGAGGGTCAGGGAGTCTTGTACACAGCTGGTAGATGAAGAGACTGAGTGTAAGGAGCTTGCCAAGGGCACACGTCTAGGGTCATTGTGAAACTATGCCCTGGCCCTGGACCCCCAATCCAGGGCTCTCTGATCCTGAACTTGCACAAAGCTGTCAGAGTGTCTAACTAGTTGGAATGTTAGGACTTCAAGGCCCCTTGTGCTCAAGCCTTGCATTAACATTTTCCTTGTCCTGCCCACTCAATAAAGGAGGCATACATTATTGAAATAATTGACTGCCCTTCGGCTGTTGTGCTGGGCCTCTGATCTTGACTCGCGACCATTTTAATTGCAGTGGGCACAGACTTAAAGTCGTACTACTTGCCTGATATATAGACAGGCACAGATCTCAGAAGCCTGATGACAGTGTTCCACAGAGAGGCTAGTGCAAACTTATCTAGACTTTCTGGCCGGAAAATACATCTCCAAAGGAGTTATGGGCTTTCAGGACCAGAACTAGGAGAGAAAGGATGCACTTTTCCAGCTTATGGTTATGCTAACACCAACAGCTGCTAACTATATCCAGAGTGTGCTGCATCCCAGTACTTCTCAGCTACTGGAGGAGCCCGGAAAAGGTTCAACACATGGTAGATGGAGATGGGTCTGTGCAATGCAGTGAATGAACAACCCTGTGGAAATAAATGTGATGCAATCTTAGGGCAGGTATGTGGATGCTTCATGTGAGTGGTAGAAGACACTATATGGCCTGTATGGCCGTGGAACAAGCACTGAGTGGGGGCTCAGGGCTTCTTCCTTCCATGCACTTCTCCCAGCATGCTGCTCTGTGCAAGTACATGCTGAGATCATTCGAGCACTGCCTATGGATGGTGCTGAGGCCACAGACTCCCGCCATGGGAGACGAGAAGCCTCTTCAACTTCCTTCAGGTTGCTTCAGGGAGAAAGCTTCTGGCTGGAGCGTGCCTACTTCTAACATCTTTCTGACAGTTCTTGTCACTCCTCAGAAGGGAGAGGTGGCAGGCAGAAGCTCAAGGTTTAGCGGGCTGTGGTGTCAGGCTAAAGTTTCAGTCACAGCAATGGTCTCCTCTTGTTGCTTTCATTTCACCCTCATCTCTGATGAGATGTGAAATTGGAGATCCTTTGAAAATGTAATATAGACACAAAAGTAGTGAAGGAAAAATAAAGGCTTTGGTGAGAGTGGATAGAAGGTAAGAGAGAATAAGTGAAGTGTTGCAATATGATTAAAATACTTCATATTTTAAAATTTTGTGTAGAAAGTTGTGAAAGAACAAATAATAAAATTAAATATGAAACTCATAAAATTATTAATTAAAAGTGTAAAATAAAGTGTGAACAAAAGCAGTCACTTGGGATATGATCTGGTGAAAAGAAACATAATAAGAAATAACATGAGTGAGCCATTAGGTATAGCACAGGTCATGAAGGCTACCCACCTTAGTGATGGAGCTCCAGAAGGCACTGCCTTTGACCAAATACTCCCTTCCCTAGGAACTAGAAAGATCCTGGCATCTTGGATACAGATGAAAGGTAATCTTCTGTGGGCAAGAGGCACGCCTAGCCAATGCATAGGCGTTAGCTCACAGCGTTCATTAGGCACTAAGCATAATGATCAGTCTCCATTGTCAACACGACTGGATTTAGAATGGCCTGGAAGCTACCAAATGTGCCTGTGAGGGTGTTTGCCAAGGAGAGTAAATGCAACTGAGCACCTGCATTTGTCTCTCTCTGCCTCTTGACTGTAGATTTGACATACCAGCTGTTCTATTCCCTTGTCACCATGACTTCCCACCATGATGGACTACAGCCGTGAACAATGAACCAAAATAAACCCCCTTCCATAAGTTGCTTCTGCCAGGCATTTGGCACAGCAATGAAAAAATTAATTAATACATTAATAGCCTTCAGAAGCACTTCCTCAATGACAACATTGAAGATGTCCCCCACCGGGGCAGACCCTCTAATTTGCCTCTATCTGAGGGTGAGTGGAATGTTTGGGGCCTTTCAATATACTGTTCCCTGGTAGTTCTCTGGGAAGGAGCCCAGTTCCTGCCACTTGTGCTTCTGTCAATTTGGTCAGTCTTGTTCCTACATAGAAGATGTCCTTTATGGAGTCTTAGGAATGGGAACACTGGTTTTCCACAGGTGACTGGAACCAAGGTTGTTTTTACCTGTAGGGGAACATGTAGAAATTACCAAGACAATTACTTTGAGTGACTGGCATGGGTTTAGAATCGATTGATACAACCTAGGGTTTGAGGAATTGTCTCAAGAGACAATTCCAAGAGTGTTAAGAACTTCTTGCTCTCTAGAGGTCACTGGACCCTCACATGCAGGCATGCTCTGGGGAGCATCCTGTCACTATCCGGATAACCATGACCATGGCAACGTTGGGTCCTATGGGACTAAAGGAGAATCACAGAAGAAGGACGAGCCTTCCAAAACAAAGGGATTTTATGTTCAGAGGCCTGGAGGCGTGCGGTGGCTTGGTTCATTGATGGAGGGATAATGATTTTATAACAATGGATCCACAGGGGAAAATGAAGAAGATGCTGAGGTGCTGGGAATGGACGGGAGTATATCCTTACTAGATCTGAGAAGTTCAACTAAACAGCGTTGTGTGTGTGTGGGGGGGGGGGGAGTAATTCTAGCCTGGGAGTGATAGGAAGTCCTGGCTTATTTAAAGGGTTGGAAGACATAGCCATGGTGTTACCAAGGCAAGCTTATCATAACAGTGTAGAAAGGAGGTGGGTTGGAGGAGGTGAGCCTGGGAAAGCCTCATGTACCTACAGTCTTGGGATGAACTGTGGCCAGGATGGGGGCAGAGAATTGTTGAAGCAGTCATGGGGGCGTCCTTTAAACATCTGTTCATACCAAAATGTTCATTGAATATTCTGGGAGCTATTCTCCAGGATATAAGATCCATTGAAAAAAATTGCTCTGAGTGATTAAAATGTGCAGTTTTCATCCATTGCAGTAGAGTTTATTTATAATTGGAGCCACAGTTTGCATGCACTTTAAATGCAAAGAATGGCTTTAACTGTCAAGTTATTATATTACTCAAGAGTTTAATTAATAACACACTAATCGTAGAAGCCAGCATCAAGAGTCACACCATATTGTTTATATTACATTTGGAAACATTTGAAGTGATTTAGCCATTTGAAAACAGAGCCTTATCCTCTCGTATATATGGGAGACCCTTCATCTTGTATACTCTGTTACTTTTTAAGACAGAGGGAGGTCTCCCTTGGGGGTTATGATGCAGGACTCATGTCCATAGAATAGAGATGTGCTTATATCTCAAAATGAACCAATGGGAGAAAGGTTTATAATCAGTGGGGCCTGCTTTCAAAGATGGCTATGCAAAAGTTTCACAAAATAATATATAAAAAAGCCACAGAATCAGATGAGACCAGGACTCAGAGCTGGATTAGTTTTATCCTCCAAGCTTATTTCCCTAAATGTGGACACTGATGTTCATGAAATCAAAATGATTTCGTGAAAATGGTCCAAGAAGAAACCTGTCTTTCTTGGACTTAAAATTTACTCTTACGACTACAATCCAGTGTGTGTGTGTGTGTGTGTGTGTGTGTGTGTGTGTGTGTGTGTGTGTGTGCTTGTATGAATCTGAGGTGTGCAGATGCCCTCTAAGGCCAGAGAGAATATATTTTCTACTTTGCTGGCCCCATTGTGTTTGTCACAGCCAGGCAGCTCTGTGTGGCAAGAGCCACAGCTGTGCTCCCAGAAGACTTACTGCAATTGAAGTTTTGAATTTTATATAAATCTCCTATGCTCTGAGCTACTCTTTGGGGGTGGTATCAACTATGTCGAGATGCAAGAACTGTTCTTAGGTCATGGACCATGCAAGCAGATGGCACCACTGGTGATAAAATCTCCTGATCTTTCTATGAGTGGAGGGACACCACCCTTCCTACTCACAGGGAAAGACCTCTAACAGAGAGGATCTACAGTTGAGTGGGAGGCAGAGGGTAGCCATAATGGGAAGCTTGTTTGAGATGGGCATGGTGTTCATAGGTGAGTAGACCACCCTGTAAAGGGATGTGAATGCTATGCTATGCAACATAGCGTCTATCCAATCAAAATCTGAGAGCTGATGGCAAATGCTCCTTAGGAGACTGACAGGGCCAAGTTAGCTTGCTGAGAGATGGCTCTGTTGACCTCCATTTAGTCTATAGAGAAGAATCTGGAAGGAAAGAGGCCAGTTCTTAGTACCAGCAAGGGTGTGGTCACATAGGCAGAGAAATGAACTTTCCTTAGGTTAACTCATCCAAGCTGAGCAAATTCCCAAGAGGAACCTGGGGCACACAGACATCTATGGATTTTTAGTGGACATGGGGCTATCCTAATTTCCTTCTACAAGACATCAAACCTGGAGCTGTCATTTCCAGTGGGTGGTGAGAGGAATCCACCAAGTGACCGGTGAGTCCCTACTCAAAGAAGGTAAGGGGTGCAAACACACATGCCCTCAAAATGTTTATCTACAATGAATACAAAGCAAGACCTCTGTGACCTTGCATCCTTGAGACTTTCCATATTACTGTTCATATCACCAGCACATATAGGTTTGTGGGAGGAACAATCCATTGGTAAACACTTTCAATGTTTTCTTCATTGCCAGAAGGTCTATTGACAGTATGGCTTTGGGCTATCCGTTCTCTTTCACTATCCAACTTGTGCCTCATAACAAGAACACCAACACAGCCAGGTCTGTGGCTGAAGGTTCATGAGGGTTGAAATGGCTCTCTTTCTCTCTTGATTATTTTTTTCCAGGTCACAGAGTCTTAGCGCAGATACCCAGGACCTAGATGCCCGGATGACAAGATGTCGTTTCTGGAACCGGAACTGTAGCCATGCTCCACCAAGTCCCAGCCATGGCTCTGAGGACTTTCTCCGTTCAGCTGGCAGTAGGGTGTCCAGGTTTCTCATTCTTCTGTATACACCATAGGGTGATGGGTCCTGCCCTTCATTCCCAGGTGCCCCTGTAGGCCCCTTGTTTCCTAACTGCTGCTTTATCTTAGCAGAGCCTTCCCTGACAGAACAAATGAGATGACAGATGTAAAAATCTTTTGCCATCTCTCATGATGCACATGGCTGTATGGCGGAACCTTCATGACTTAGATCTGTGTTTATCTGTTCATAGATCTAGAACTCTGCAAGTGGGGCCCTGGGTCTCATTCTTTGATGCAAGTGGGGAGCCCACAACACACCGCCTAGGACGCTGGAGCTGTCAGATGGCAACAAGAAGTGGTTGTATTATCATTTGCTCTCAGTGCCCTGTGAAGGAACAACACACAAGAACAATCCCAGAATTCCCCAGCCCTTATGAATTCTCAATGTGTCTCCACTGAGTTTTACAATGTGTGCCCCGGATGTCAAGATGTGTATTAGGGACTGTAAACAGTAATAAATGACGACACGGCGATAACCATGGAAAATCGATGATAAAGCAGGAAAACAATATCTCATTACTGGCTTGAGTGAAATAGAAATCGGGGCACATTTCCAAGATTAGGAATTAGATTAGAAATTTGACAACATGATAACTTTTAACAAAAATGGGATCTAGCAACAATGCAGAATATAAAAGGCATGACGGTAATCAACGCAATATAAGATGGCATTTTGCAGTGTCGCTGGTGCTACGTGAACCATTTTATCTGGGGGAAGATTACCTAGAGCCTAGAATCAGAACATGTGTTTTGTCATCTATTTTAAGCATTACCTGATTGTGTTCTTTTCAAATTTTGTAAAAATAAGAGATGCCTCCTTCTCTGATCTGTGTATTTCTGAGTCACGTGGATATGGTTCATACATTCCAGGAGATGTATAAATTCCTGCCATCCTATTCTCTGGGCTGCAGCATGAAGGGCTGTGAAGCACAGGAGGAGGGAAGAGCGAGATGGGACCCATTCTCCTCTTCTCAGAGTTAGTAAAACATATAGGGATGTGGAGACAACCTTTCAGATGAGCTGTCCCTCTCACTCTGGTCACTGTCATTTACTGATGTGGCTCCATATAGTTTACTCATCCTGTGTCAGGCCTGCTTTTGCAGTCACCTGTTTTATTTCATTCTTTCTTTTTTAAAAAATCAATCTCAAAATACTTTTTCCACAGTGGGGCTTTAAATGAATGGCAAAATACACACAAGTCTGATGAGTGACACTTGAAATTTGGCCCTATGATGTGAGCCCAATAAGACTTACAGCAGCCACAGTAAAGATAGTCAAATTGTGTTTGCTTTCAGATGGAGCCATTAGTGCTTGTGGAATGTGTCAACTCGATGTCACCTTCAGGAGCAGATTGTGTCTTTGGGTGACCTCAGAGGTGATCAGGAGTTGTGGTTCCTGCCAAAGCCCATCAACTAGGAGATCCCACAGGACTTCTGCATAATGCTGGGTGGGAAAAAATGGAAATCCAAATTGCCAAAGTGTAGAGTGAACAGAAAGATGTTGCTTCCCACCGATGTGAAGATAGGGAGTCATCTGTGGTCCAAAGGGAAGGCCTTGGGAAGGAGCAGGAGAATGCTCTGAATAGATTCAGGTCAGGAGAGGTAAGCCAGATGCAGGTACATATGTCAACCACCATCAGCCACAGAGGCAGGCACACCTCTGTGAGGGAAGAAACAGAGGCCCTGAAGGACTCGTGGGTCCAGGGTCACCACCACCATAACTCCCAACACACAATCAATCATGCTGGCCCTCGGGCATGGGAGACACCTGAAGTAGAAGCCACAGGCTGGCTATACACAAGGACTCCACACAGCCACAGATGGTGTCTTTCCTTCTTTAGGGTCTCAGCCTACCCCTCCAAGCTTCAGCCTTGTGAACAGAAGAGAGGCCATCAATCAATCACAGGAGGACCAACTCTCATTTTCCTACCCATCCTCATCCACTCTCCTGAACGTTTCCTGTGAGCCCACCAGGGCAAGTTAGGCATCTTCCTTGGGATTTCTTGTTTGGAGTTGGACCACTACAAGCCTGGAGCTGCTTGCTATCCAGTGGAGAGGTCAGTAAGGTGAGGGGCAGCAGAGGGCCAGAGTTCTTTGCAAGAAGTCTCATCTCCAGCTTCCCTAGGTGAGAGACTAGCCTCCTTCTTGCTGCTTTGTCATGAGGACAATATGAAGAGGTCCAGAGGCTGAGACAGCCCACTATCACCTGGCTGCCATGAGGCAACATGAGGTTAGGGTGGCAGAACAATATGCCTGGAGACTGGCAGAATTGTATGCTTTGGCAGGGGAGAAATTTCCCGGACTCTTTGCAGTTCATGAGCTACCAGTATTACTGTCACTTGGGGCTCAAGCAGGCTGTAGAATCTTCAGCCTCTTGAAACGGTGTCTGCCTGTCGGCAGTATCCCCAGGACACCTATGCATTATCTTTAGAGAATTATTTGTCTAAAGGACAACAAAATTCATCTCCTGATGGAGGGGCATGCATCAGTCCAACCAGTGGGCCAAGAGCAAAAGTCCAGGTTGCCTCATAGAGTGAGCAAGGGAGAGAAAGTAGTGTGGATACAGGCTGCAAGGATTCTGAGCCTCCATCCTTCTCTCTTTCAGTAAGATGCCGAGGCTAAATGAGACCCTGAATTCTCACACATGTGCTGAGTCCTCATGAGCCAGCTTGAGGGTCCCCCTCATCTTCCTCACTCACTGGTCCTCCTGGGTCAGGTCTGTGTGCTGGAGACTGGGAATCCCAGGATCATTTTGGAGCATCTCTCTGACCACAGCAACACGTCCTTGTTTGCAAAGCTGAGCTAGGGTTGCTGTGTCATCGCCAGAAAAGCATTCTTCAGCCAAGTCCAGTAGCTTTATAATCTGGAAAGTGAAGACATCATTGGCCTTGCCTACGCTTCAGTGAAGCTCAGAGCCTATGTTGCACTCAGGTCTTAGCAACATTGGCTCCTCGTTTATGTGTGAGCATCTGTGAGCTCCCCGGCTTCCTCCTATCACTCCATCAGCACCTCTCCAAACCTGGCTGATATTTATGCAGAAATTCTGTTTGCAAAGTTCTTTTTTATACACATGGCTTCATTTTGTCCAATTAAGTAATAAATACAAAAAGCTTTTGCACAGAGGGGCAGATAGAGTGAAGACAACAGTCAAAGTATGAATAGCATCTCATTGATGGAGTGATGAGCTTTGCAGGGTAGGTTTGTACAGTTGACAAACACATAATGTTTCTCTTTTGATGGGAGGGTCTAAAAGTTTAAAGCCTGTTAAATCTAATTTATAGTTTAAGTAAGAGCCACATCCCTAGCTTGGCCATAGTGGAAGGAAAGTACCACATTGGACTTTCTGGTCCATTCACTGGAGCAATAGGAGAAGGGCCTTAGAGGTTCAGTAGGGGTGTTAGCGGCCAACAAAGAAGAAACCTTGGGAAAGCATGTCTCTTAACTGAGCTTTTTGGACATGGAACCAAAAGGCCCAGACTTGAGGCTGGTGGAAGTAACTTTGCATGATTGCCCATCAGCTTTCATATCAGCAAAATGGGTACAACAACCACTATCTGCCAGAGTCACAGGGTACAGGCGGTGTGGGACCCTGTGACCTTTCTGACCTATGGCCTGCACGTATGGTTACAGGGATGTGAGAGTGATGGGACCAGATCATGGGTGTTCCCACCTCAGCAGTGGATTAATTTGTTGGTCGCTGAATTTGCAACCAAATAAACTCTAGGGAGTGTGTCTCTGAAGGGCATTCCGTGCCCCAGCTCCTTCCCGGATGACCGTGGGTGCATGGGGGTCAGCACTTTCTCCCGCTCTGTCCAGTCATGCTTTGTTCTTATCCCAAAACTGAGAACACTGGGGTCAGCCGGTTTCAGTCAGGGGCAGAGACCTCTGAAGACATGAGCTAAAATCAATCTTTCCTCCTTTGAGTCCCCTCCCCCCCACACCCCAGGACATTTGCAAAGCACTCGCAGAATCTATAACACAGTACCACAGTCGATCTGCCAAAGTGGCTATATTTAACCCCAAATTAGTGCTGACAAGATTGTGAAACAATCAGACACCACAAATTCTTCGATGGCCATGAGGGTAACAATAGTACTCAAAACGCTATGGAGAACGAGCTCTGTAAATATTAAATGCTCTCCATCCCTTATTCTAGGAGTCCACTCCTACATATCCATCCAGCTGGAAATAATGGCTCCAGGTCATGAAGATGTGAATGAGAAATGTCTCCCTTAGGCTCATACTCTTCGGCCTTTGGTCCTCTTTGGTGCTACTTCTTGGAGTCTTTATGGAAACCTCGGGAGGCGGAGCCTTGCAAGAGAAAGTGCATCCCTAGGGGTGGGTCCCTGCTCCCAGTTCACTCTCTGCTTCCCTGTCTGGATGAAATAACATCACTTAGCTTCCTGCCACAGCTCCTGGCTGCCATGCCTCCAATGCTCTGCGGACTCCTCCTCTTTTGATCCTCATTGTCTGATAGCTGGTTGCGTCGGACATTTTCTTTCATGAACTTATTTCCCGTCTGTCTCTATCCTGATTGTTGTTATGTCTTTTATTCTCCTCATTTTCCTGTTCCCAGCGCCATGCATATGTCTGTATCGGGGATGCAGCAGTATACGTGTGGACCTGCGGGTTGAGTTAGTTGTTTGTGCACACTGTGGCAAAATATACAACAGGACAGCTTTAAAGAAAGAAGGATTCGCTGAGGCTCTTGGATTCAGACTGACAAGTCCCACATGGTAGGGAAAGCATGGTAGACCACCGCCCGTTCACATGGTGGTGGGCACCCTCCTGGCCTTCTATTTCCCCACTTTGTTCTTCTGAGCCATCATTCCACAGGGATGGTACCCCAATCCTTCAGAGAACTGGCCCACCGCTCTCCCCCTGTTAATCCTTTCTGTAAGATTCCCCACCCCACTGTCATCAAGCTGACAAAGAGTAGCCATTTTATACACACACTTGCAATTTATTATTTTACATATACATTATATTACATGCATATAAAATATTTTATAGCAATATTAAAATTCTATATTTATGTATATAAAATATATTTGTAAAAAAAAAAATCTCACAAACTCACTATGGAGAATATGTTGGCCTTGAACTCACAGAGATCTTCCTGCCTCTGCCTTTCCAGTACTGGCATTAAAGGAGTGCTACAATGCTTAGCTTTATTAAAAAGTGTAATCTACATCTCTGGCATATGTGAAGTGCACATGTAATGCTATATATAATTTATACAGTTAATTGGTAACATATTTTAGAAAATTTTAATTATGGTAAAGTATAACAAAATTTACTATATCAACTATTTTTTAATAAGATAGCCCAGCCGTGTTAAGTGTTAACTTGTTTTTAATCCTCTGAATAATTTTTCTTCTGTTCCAAATGCTTTCTTTTAACGCTTCTTGCTTGTTTTCAGTAGAGCCAGTCTTCTTTTATCTCTGCTTACATAACTGCCTTCTGTTCCCTGCATTGTCTCCTGTTCCAGTCTGGCTTAGAACACACCCTCCACTCCTTTCTCAGATACCTATGATCCTTTGCTGCCCTTCACAAGGTAGTGTGGTACCAAAGCCTGTGGGGACTGTGTGGGACAGGCAGGTTTGTCATATGGAGAGAGATGATTCAGCTTACAGCCACATTTTGATACCGATAGGGCCTTTGATCACTTTTTGGCCCCCGCCTTCCTACCTAGGCTCCTGTGCTGATGCTAGGGAGTGAACAGAGGAGGTGTGATGTCAGGACCTCACCCTGTGGTCAGTAGAATACTGTTGAGTCTTTCTGGGTTTGCTGGGTAGGGGGAGGCAGTCTTTATGAACTTCCCTGCTCAAATTTGCCAGTAACTGAAGCCAAATTTTCTTGTGGCTGGCAGAAAAAACAAACAAACAAACAAACCAATAACAACAACAACAACAAAAACAGGACACGTTGGGCCATGGTGGGGTGAATGTGTTTTTCACCCTGTCTTCTGGGTTCCATCTAAACTTGCTGCCAACCTGCAGAAAGGTCCATGGCAGTGCCATCAGCTCTGCCTCTGAGTCCCAAGCACACAGGTCAGAACTCCTTGTAGCCTGTTCTACATACAAGCAGCTCCTTGACTCACCCAGAGGACTGTGGCTCTTGCCTCTATTTAGAAAGAACTGTGATTCCTGACACCATACCTGTCCTCACCACTATGCTCGTTTGGATGGTGATACTAAGGGAAGCTCAGAAGAGCGTTGCCTATTGGGTTGTCTGCATCATCGTGCATGCTCACGGGATGCTGAGCTCTTTTGGATAAAGGACAGGGTGTCTTCCACTTCCTGGCATGGGGTGGGTATCCTGAAAAATCTTTCCTGAGCTGGGTCAGCTCCATTCTGCTTAGAGGGACCCATGCTAGACTGTCTCTGATAACGACTTTGTTTCTGGAAATGTTGGTGCTCAGTAGGCTATAGGAGAGATGTTGGAAAGCAGGGTCACCAATGCCTCTGAGAGTGCTCTGCTGCTTTGGTGCTGCCCTGGCTCTAGTCCCTGGTTCATCTCACCTGTACTTTATCCTAGGTCACAGGCGGGCATCTTGGTCCACGCTCAGCTTGTATTCCCAGTGATACAGTTCCTATAGTGGCTGCCATGGCATTCTCATGAGGCAAGTTGTCCCCCACTCTCTAAAAAAGGACCTCTCCTAGTGCTACAAGATAGTTGTCTCCTATGAGCTGGAGGCAGACTGTGCACTGACACTGGTGGCTCGTGTAGAGTGTGCAGAAAATGAATAGCATCTGCTTTTGAAATCCTGGTTGGTCGCAGACCTTGTAGCGCACAACAAACACGTGGTGTATTCAACGTGCGTGCTGTGAGAGGCCAAGGCCACAGTTGAGAACACATTTTTGAGGTAATAGCGCTGGCCTCCATTTATCAGCAACCTGGTCTGAGATGGGCATGGCGGATCCCTTCGTGGACAGGCATCTCCACTCACCACAGTCTAGCTGTGAACCGTCATAGCCTAAGAAAGAAAACTGAGAAGCTGAGCTAGCCTCTGACCCTGCTCGAGTGGAGAAGCTAGGAATCAAACCCAAGCAGCTATAACTCCGAACAAGACTCTTGCAACATTCCCAAGCTGTCTCTAACTGTGAGCAGCCGGGTTTGCTCAGCCGAGAGAGCTCCCACTGCCTCTGCTAGGAGACGGGGCCCTGGGTTTCAGAAGCATCTTCCTCCACTTGCTGCAACTCAGTTCTGTGGATGAAGCCCACCCATAGCCACGCTTCCATGCTTGCAGCTGAACCCAGGCTTACTTCCTGATGACTTCTACAGAGTCCCGAGGGACTAGGAACCTCTGCAGCCCTGGCTCCTCATCTGCACTCTCTGATGCTCAGAGATAGGAGTTGGGTAGCAAGCAGCTGCCTGCATTTTAACCATGACTGCCTGCCTGCCTGCCTGCATGCATGCATGCCTGATTGTGTGGGTTTTGTCTTTCTTCTTTCAGGGTTAGAGAAATTGGCAGCTTGCCCTCGGTTTGTTTCAAGCAGGCTTCCTCTGAGTGCTAAAAAGGAAAGACAGAAGAACAAAGGCTACACAAGCACAATGCCGAATGTTTCTAAGACAATATAAAAAGTTGTTCAGACAATTTCGCAAGGAGACGAATAAGAAGGTGGGACTGATACTTTCCTCCACTGCTACCCCCAGTAACCAGGGCTTACACACTACACAGGAGTCATGGGCCCTTTCCGTAGGTTCCACAGTAAAGGTCTCTGACATAGGGAAAACCATGCCTTGTTATGGTGCCAGTTTTACATCTCAGGCCATCTCTCATGCTCTTTAAAAGACTTGAAAGAGGAGTGTGGAGGGGTGCTGTTTCAACTATTTTTATCCAACTGTTAGTACCTGATAAGGACATGTAGTGTGTCAAGTAAAATACACCCCAGCTTTCGGGGCAGCAGTGAGGGCTCAGAGGTGTTTTGGGCACTTCACCATGAAGTGCAGGACAAAGGACTCAGAACAGAGAAGAAGAGGCCAGGCATCGTATTTGTTCATCTTACAAACTCTCAGGACCTGTCTCTGTCAGGCACAGGGAAAGATGTGGGGAGAAGGTTGAGATCTATGGGAGGGAACAGTTGGGCAGTCAGAGAGGGGCTCAGAGAACTGGAACATTCCTCTGACCCCTTCTCTCTCCTCAAGGCCCAGAAAGCATCACAGATGAGAAGGAAGGAAGAATTGAAGAGCAGGCGGATGGGGAACAGTGTCATGAAATGTCGCTGTTTGCCTCCACTGTGGTCTTTGCAACCGCTAACTCACAGTAGGGATGGACACCTGTGCAAGTGGGGTCCTCCACACTTGCACCATACGGAAGCACCAGCCCTTCCTGAGAGGATGAGAGCTGCTTATTGGTTCTGCGGGAGAGGCTGTCATTTATCTACTGGTAGAGCCACTGCAGAAGTAGATGAGAAGAAGGCGTTGAAAGGGAAAGGGTGGGATGGGGCCTTTGAGAGGGAGGATGGCGGTAAATACAACCACAGTATATACAAAACTGTTAAGGATAAAGTAGGAAGCTGAAGTGACAAGTGGGTGGCATCTTGCCACCTGGAGGTCACCTGAATCCTGGGAAACAGTCATGGGTTTAATTGCAGATGCTTAAAGCAAGTGAAAGCTGTGCATCACGGTCCACTAAACCCATGTCTCTGTGAGACTACTTTTGAAATATAGTTTTACTGATTCAGAGCCACACTCACAAGGAATGTCAAGGTGGTGAGCTGTGTGCCTGTGACAGACATGTGTGGCACCAAAGACAGCCATTTCCTCATCCCTGAGGCCCAGTGTGGGACCTTAGCCTTTCCTTGCATCTGCTGTCCTCCTTCCCTAAAACCTGATGTGAGAACACTGGCAATGGTGAGTCTTAGGACGTGTGAACCATCTTAACAGAGTGTTTGGAAAATCAAAGATCCCTAGCTGAGCCTGTCAGTACATGCCTATAACCTTGGTGCCCAGAAAGCTGAGGCAGGAGGACTGCAAGTTCAGAGCAAATCTAAGCTATGTAGAGAGATCCTGTCACCAAAACTAAAAAGAGGCAAAAGTGAGAGAAGAAAAAAGACAGGCGTTTCAATGTTGGTACTGTGTAAAGCGTGAAAATTGACGTGGAAGAAAGTTACAGGAAGCTTAGGACACACAGAGGGCACGGTCATTATTTCACACACTGACATTCTGGTCACCAGCCTCATCAACAAGTCTTCATTTCTTTTACTTAAGCTAACGCTATGGCTCAGAGAAATTAAACCACTAGCCCAAAGATGCAACGCACTTCAAGATGGGTATGGAATTCTAGCCAGGTGCCTAGGATCCTAGTGCCACCTTCCTTACCCCATCCTGCCTTTCAGGTCACTGTCACTTCTATAGTCAATGGGAGCAGGAGGGGGGTGTTGGATGGCAGGCAGGCCAAGCAGGGTGGGGGAGCTGCAGGCCATACAGTCAGTGTCTTTGTTTCCCCGCTTAGTTTCAGGCTGTGTGAATCTCTCTGCCTGCTGTTTCGCTTTGAGCTGGGTGTTCATGCTCTTCGCATGAAATCCAGCCTGCACTTCATTGGTTCAGAGGTGAGCTGTTAGGAACTGCTGAGCCAGGCCTGTTGCTGGCCCCATCAAAGGCTCTGGCCAAGCTTCTAGCCCTAGGTCTCAAGCCACCTGCCCACGGCTTCCTCCAGGCCACAACGCAGCAGTCAGCTCACCTTGTTTCGAGTTTCTGTTTGGTCTCCTTTCAAGTTTCGCTCCAGAGCTCTTCACACAGTGTGCCCCCCTCCTTCTACTGTTGAGCAGATATGCGACTCTGAGACATCCTGAGCCCAGCGGGGAACCTCTGTCTGGAAGGCCTAGGCTGTGCAAGGCCAGGTCTAGGGGCTGTTGTAACTCTGGCCCTGTGGATGTGCTCTGGCCCTGTAGGCTTCATTAAAGGCAAGCCTCAGTTTACCCATTGTAAATGGAGAAATGGAATGAGCTATGAGGCTGGTCCATGTCCATATTCAGGATGGGTAAAATATAGCAGCTGGCTTTGATTCCTTCCTGTTTTTAAGAGCAAGGACAGGCTCCATAGATTGGCTTTCTTCGTGAAACAAAAGACAGACCAGAACTCAGGTAGGCTGAAGGATTTTTCCAGTTGCCCTACAGGTCAGCAGTCGAATGAGTGCTGGTGTCTCCAGGGTTGTATCGAGGGACACATAACAGGCTACTTCCCTCTCAAATCACCCGTGATCTGAGACATTTTTGTAAACTAAACAAAACGCTGAGAATGGAGCTTCATTAATGCTTATTATACCTTAGTTAAATGAATGGCAGTTTTCTGCACGCATCCTGGCAACCTGCCCAAACATCTGGACAGGGATGGGCAGGCCTGGCCCTCCAGCCCCCATAAGGAGCAGTTGCAAGCGCTAATGTTCAGAGCTTTGGGGTCCCTGGGGATGGACGCTGCCAAACCGGCTGTCTTCCAGGCTCGATTTACTTCCACAACACCTGCTTCCCAGAAGCAAGCTACTCTCCATCCCGGGCCAGTGGAGCATGGGAAATCACAACACGGAAGATGCCACGGTCACTGAGAGGAGATGACAAACATGGCAGGGAGCCCCGTGAGCCCCTATGAGATTGCCACTTGAGGACAAAAATTTCCAGGGCTGAGTGGTAGCACTAAGCATGTAGTGCTATCTGGGCCATCCAAGCTGGAGCGTCCCCAAAGCCCTGCATCCCTGTGTGACCCAACCTGGCTTAGGGGTAGGTACCAGGCTTGGCTTTGAATCCTATGACCTCTTCTGCCCTGGATACATTATTATTGATAAAGCCACATTCTATAGCAGACAGAACGTTCTAGCATGTGGAATCTGATGTAGACTTCTTTCAAGCATGGGCAAGCCACTAAAGCTGACACAAGGAACATGAACCAAGGCTCAGGTGCCTTACTTGAGGTCACTCCTGAGAGATCCAAAGAAGACGGGTCCCTCTTTTGTAACCAGTCACTCTCTCACTAGGCAGCCAAAGGGAGAATGGAGAGAGAAAAGAACTTTTGATAGTTTTTTAAAGATTAGGATGAGAAAGAGAAAAGGAAAGAAAGAGGTGTGTGGGGAGGGGCAGCGAAGCTGGGGACATGGGACCAAAGAAGAAACATTTAACACAGCCTGCAAGAGAAACGCTAAGAGAGATGGCTCAGTGGTGACATAGATGTCCGAGCTGAGGCTCTGCCTACCCTCTGCCAAGTTCTGTGCCATGAGTTAGAGAATGAAAAGACCAGGACAGAGGCCACCAGTGGAAGTCTCTGACAGTCGGGAATTTGCCCAGGAAACACCAGTTCACCTCTTTTGCTAAGCAGTCCTTGATTCTTAAGTAGCCAGTTCCTTAATCTTGGAAACACACCTTATATGACAGTAGGCCAAATGGATTCTTCCATTTCTCTTCCCTCATCAAAGGCATGCCCTGCTTTCCTGGCTCCTTCTGTGGGTGTGGCTCTGTGACATGATCCGATTGGTGAGATTTTGGGAAAATACTTTCTGACCTGGCATCGGTGGCATCTGTAGACCTCCCAGCATCCCAGTGCCTACTGGTCCTCAGTTACGTTCTGACAGCTTGGTATACATCAGCAGTGACACCCCCTGGCCCCACACCAGAAGACATGTGCCAGGGCTGTGCTGCTGTCAGTGGAGCTATGGAACTCCTTGGCAGCAGCCTGAACTTCATGGAGGCTGCACTTCAGGACTAGAAGTCCATGGCCATACACATAGCCACCACCTTGGTTGGCTCCCGGGGTAGCTGGGCCAGCCCATGTAGAAGAACTTGAGCAAATGTTGTACCTCTTTCCCGAAACTGCCATTCTTTCTGATACTATGGTAGGATTCACTTGTCTGTTCATGCTAATTATTATAATTACCATTTTTAATTTCCCCCCATTAATTGTATTTCTCTTACATTGATGACTAGCAAGCCATGCTAGGATGTTATCAAATGCCAGGGTTGTCTAATAACTTTTCAAAATTATCTCAAGTCTTTTTCATAATATTTGTGAAAAAAAATGTGGCTGTGGTTGGCAATACCTTTTTCATCGAATTATTTTTTTTTTTACCAATTGTGTTAATTTTTGTTTTCTACTGTCTCATGAGATATTGCAGTTGATTCATCTTGTGATGTCTTTGGCAGAGATAACATGAATGAATATAACTTAATATCTAAGAAGTAAATAAACACAAATTTGGTGAAGTTTTTTAAACCTAGATATGCCTCAGATCCTATCCCATTGTCTTTTACTAACATCGGCCTGGCTACCACTCGATCTTATTTATTTATTTTTATCTAGATCTGTGGTTCTGAACCTTCCTAATGCTGTGACCCTTTAACACAGTTACTCATGTTGTGGTGGCCCCCAACCATAAAATTGTTTTTGTTGCTACTTCGTAACTGTAATTTTGCTACTGTTATGAATCATAGTGCAAAGTTTTTGGAGACAGGTTTGTCAGATGGGTCGCGGCCCTTCAGGTCAAGAAATACAGATCTATATGTATGTGTGTGACACGCATGACTTCATGCGCACTGTGTGCACGCAGGAGATCGTGGAGGCCAGAAAAAGGTGTGGGAAACCTCAGAACTAAAGGTCCAGCCAGTTGGGAGCAGCCCTGTTGGTGCTGGAGACTGAGTTCAGATCTCCTGCTCTAAGACTATTCATTTCTCTTAATAGCTGAGCCAGCTCTCCAGCCCCTCACACCAGATTTTAGGGCGAGCTTGAGCTAAGGTGTGGCCACAGATTTGGGAACTTTCTCTGTGAAAGTGTTCAGTGTGAATGGTGAGGTTTCTTTTCCATTTATTTAGATATTCTGTTTCACCAGAGCTGAGGGAGGGAAGGCATAGATTCTACCACACAAGAGCTCAGATTGATGGAGTGTGAGCTAGCTCCTCACTGAGTTAGAACATTTGTCACTCTTTAGGTGATAAATATTTCTGAGTCACAACCTCAAGGGCACATGGTGAACACAAACAATGAGATAGCTGACAGGACCTTGAGTGAGCACTGCTGTACGGGGAGGCTGACCTTGAGGTCCTTGTAACTCTGCGTGCTTCTGGGAAAAGGTTCTGTGACACCATGGAGAGCGCATGCCTTGAAGGCGCGCGCGCACACACACACACACACACACACACACACACACACACACACACACACACACCATACACACTCTCCTTGTCACATACAGCTATCATGATGTTCCTGGTGTCAGAAAACCAAGCCTAAAATACACCAGAGCCCAAAGAAATCACTTCAGGTTTCCCAGAAATCCTACCTTCACCCTCTTGCTGCCCAGAAGTGAGAATTTCCTTTCCTTTCTTTCATTAGATTATCATCTGTCTCTTTTTCTAACTTTTTTTTTATTCTTCAAGAACTTCATACATGTGTATGGTGTATTATGGTCCTATCCATTTTCCATTCTCTTTCTTAAACTTGCCACTATTTCATGCTATGCATCCTCCAGTCACATGCCCCTTTTTCTTCAGATGTCATTGTATCTGATAAGTGCTTGTCATCTACCCATGTGTGTGTGGGTCACCCATGGGAGTATGGACAACATACCTGTGGCCATAACTCCAACAAAAATAGACTATCCTTTCCTGTCACCATCAACTCCCAAGGACTCCCTGTCTAGGGGTGAGGCCTCCAGAAGAGCTCCCACAGCCATGGTGGACACTTGAGTGGCTTGACCTTGCATGGATTTTGAGCAGGTGATCACAGCGGCTGTGAGTTTGTGTGTGCGCAAGCCAGGTTGGGACTGGAAGTTATCCCTCCACACCACACCTCCACTTCACTGGCTCTTGTATTCCTTCTGACCTCCTTTCTTTTATATCCTTGTTTTCATATCTTTCCTTCAGATGATTTTTTTTCAACTGGGCAAGACAACTGTGGACAAATGGATGGGACTAGAAATTATCATAATGAGTGTGTTAACCCAGAAGCAGAAAGAGTCACCTGGTATATACTCATTTATAATTGGGCACTAGCCCAAAAGGCATGTTCCATGAAAGTCTTCACTTATCAGGAGATTGGGATAGATGTGAGGACATCCTACTGAGACTCTAGGTTAGAGAAATATAGGAGATGGGGAAATAGAAGGATCCAGGGGGTCCTAGAAACCTAAAGAAGAACATTGTGATGGGTGGATCAGGGCTCAGGGGGGTCTGCTTAAACTATTATACTAGCCAAGGACAATACAATAGTAAACATTGAACCCCTACTCTGATCTAGCCAATAGACAGGACATTCTCCCCAGTTATGTGGAGAGCAGGGGACTGACTTTGACATGAACTCTGATGCTCTATATTTGACCACGTCCCCTTGGTGGGGAGGCCTGGTACCACTCAAAGAAAGAATAAGCAGGCTACAAGGATGAAATTTGATAGCCTATGGCCATATAGTGAGGGAGGAGGTCCCCCTCAGTCATAGACCTAGGGGAGGGGAATAGAGTGAAAGCAGGAGAGAAGGAGGTATGGGAGGATACAAGTGATGGGATAACAATTGAGTTGTAACCTGAATAAATGAATAAAATTAAAAATAAAAAAATTTTAAAAGTTGCTAGAGTTTCTAATTAGTGGTGGTGGCATTTATTTCCCTTTTTATATTTTGTTTGTTTATTACAATTTAATTTTTTTTTTCTTTTTTTATTGTTTTCTTTTTTTATTAATTTATTCTTGTTACATCTCAATGTTTATCCCATCCCTTGTATCCTCCCATTCCCCCCCCCATTTTCCCATTATTCCCCTCCCCTATGACTGTTCCGCATGATCACATAAGTGTGGGGGGTACAATATACTCCTTCCATATATGTGTACGCTTTTGATGGCCAGATCAATAGGATGGACATATTGATCGTGTCCAGTAGTGATCATTTTTATTCTTCCATGAACATTTATCAAGTACCTAATATCTAAAATGGGTACATCACAGAGCCAGTCAAATTACTAATTGGAAATTTTTAGAGGTGAGTGTGGGAGAGCCGGCCATGCCTTCTTGTCTGCTGTGCAGTGGTATGGATGAGGGAGAGATGCCCTACTCCCCTCTCTTGTCTCTTGCAATCTATGGCAGGTGAGGGACCTGACCCCGGAATCATGAGACTGGAAGGACTGACCATGTCCCTCACTGTTTGCATCACAATGGAGAGCAGGCCTTGTACCTCACCTGGGCAGCAAGGTAGAGCTGGCTCTGGATGTGGGGGTTGCTGGTGAGCTGACCCTGAACACATGAGAGTGGGAAGCCTGACCAGTTCAGATACCTCTCAAGTCCAGATCCAGGGCTTTGAGTTGGCCCGCTCCAATATCAACCCCATTGGTGAAGTGCTGGAGTACATGAAGGGGCCAGTCCTATAGATACAAAACTATAGGATCTCTATGACATAGGGATACAAGAGGATATCCAAGAGGAATCCCAGTGAGGTTCCAGTATTGAAAGAGTAGTGAAAGCCAGAGGTCTTGTACCAGACCAACAAGCCATTATAAGGAACATTTGCAAGCAAAGAAGTGTGGACAAAAGGGTATACTGTGGGACATGCTGGGACACACTCTTCCACAAGACTTTTCTTTCTCTGTTGGTGGAAGAGGTTGCAAGGGTGGAGAGTGGGTTTGAGGGGAGTAAGAGATGAGTGGTATTTGGGTTCATGATGTAAAGCTCACAAAGAGCCAATAAAAAAAGGTGTTTTGTTTTTCTTTTAAAAAAGAGGCGTGAGTCACTTTTCTACCTCTATGACTTTGGATTCCACAGGCACTACCTGGGAAAATCATGCATAGGACTGGACAGATGCTCAGCAGATAAGAGTAATTGCTCTGAAAATGTGAGGGACCAAGTCCAAATCCCTAGCACCCGCATAAAAGCCGGGCAGGGTTGCATGTGCCTTTAACTACAGCCTTAGGGGGAGGAGTCACATGGATCCCCAGAACTCCCTTCCCAGCCAGACAAAGCAGTGAGCTCCCAGTAGAGTGAGAGACCCTGCCTCAAGGAAGAAGAGGCACAATAAGGGAAGACACAGGATACTTGGCTGTGGCTCCCACATGTGTGTACATAGGTGTGAGTACCCACATACATAATAACATATAACAAACACACACACAGAGAGGGAAATGGGCCATTTGTGCCAACTTCCCAGATTCTAAAAAGGTGGTCTGTGTCAGCCCTCTACACCTGTTTAGCTGGAAAGTCCTATGTATAGGCAACATTTCAATATTAAAGATGTCTTCCCTTCAGGCCAAGTTTAATGCTATAACAGAGATGCCATGCAGTACCCTGAAAGTCTATTACCAAGGCTGGCTCCAGTGCTCATCAGCCTCCTGCACCACCAGTGGAGGTCCCCCATCATTCTGAAGGTCTGGACTATCATCCCTTACAGGAGAAGTAACAGTTGCTAATAGCAACATTATTACCAGTGCCAATAACAACTGCTAATGATGGGCAATGCCACATCAGTTGAGGATGAAGATGCTGGTGTCATAGCGCTTAACCATTGCTGGGCCCTCCATGAAGTAGGCGAAAGCAGTTCTCAGTTTTGTTGCATCGATAGAATCAACTTATTAATATAAAACAAGGCCAGAGCCACAGTGCCTGTTGGAAATGGCTGTACATATTTACTTTGCATCGCAGCCATTTCCATCTGCTGAGTGAGAGCCAGTTATCCATCTCTCATCTCATCGAGAAATAATTTAATGTGCTCTATTTAATATTAGTATCTTGTTTTATGATTCATTTTCTAGTCAATCCTATTCAGACACATTATTTCCTAGAAGTAATAATTACAATGATTTGAATATAAAATACAGTATACATGTATTGTGGGTTTCCCTCTAAGAGGCTGTCTTCCACTTGCGGGTTTAATTGCTGTCACTGACTTGAATTTATAAGGCTACAATACTGGAAGTTGAAATCTCCGCGCATCCGCTGCCTCGTACTTCAAAGGATTTAGAGTCTCGAGAAAGACTACCTCTAAAAACAAATCATCGGGAGTTAATATACTGCCTTCCCATCCGAGCTGCCATCATGTCCCCAGACACAAAGGCCCATGTTCAAGGTAGAAGCTTCATATTAGATTCTGCTCTGAGGGAGTCAACAGAGCAGGGATTACGCTGCCAAAGGCTATGGGGTTTCCACAGTGCTGAAGGGGATTGTCTGTGTAATCCGGCTGCCTTCCCTCATCAAAGCAAGGCTGCCTTTTCAGAGCATCCTTACCAGGGAACTCTCTGGACTCTGCTTGACTGCTCAGAGGGCCCGGGAACTCATTACTCAGGGTGGAAAATCAGTCCATAACTGTGCAAGCCCCATCGTGATGCACTATGAGATGGAGGGGGTGTGACCCGGCTGTCAGGGGATCTGTGTGGGACCTGACCTTGAACACCTACCTGGCTGTGACATTTTAGGCAATTGATCACATTTCTCCAAATGGTGTCAAAGCTTCCTTAATGGGAACACCAAGAGGAATGTATTGCTCTAAGAGGGCTGGGTTATACGAGAAGGGGAACATGGGGCTTCAGGATGGCTTTGCCTCTACCAACTGAGTGCCACAGCCCTATACTCACCGTTCAGGTCCTCATACTTCCCTAATGAGTTCTTTATTAACTGAGTGATATCCTCAGCCCCAGTGACCTCTAATTTAATTTGGGAAGTGGGTCATCCATATGGCTTTCTCTCTTCTCCAAAGTCCATGTTGGACCTTTGCTCCACAACTATAATAATAGGACACAACCTTTTCGGTGCTCTCAGTGGGCACAGTATGCCTCCTGAGGCAGTGGGAGCCACAGTGTGGCACATCCCCTGCTGGCCTCACAGGATGCCATACACCTGAAGAAAACTTACTCTTTCCCCCACAGCATCCACCAACAGCCAATAGCTCCTGAGCCAGAGGAGGGGTTTCATTAGACCCGATCCATGCTGCAATGGCCGGTGGCTGACTCGATCTTGTGCCGGTCTTGTTCAGGCAATCCGTTACGGTGAGTTCACGAGTGCAATAGCCCTCTCATGCCCAGAAGGCATTATTTGTATCTGCCCTGTTCGACAGCTCAAAGAACCTCATGACTTTAACGAGGACAATCAGCCATGACTGCACAAGTTCTGTTGTTCAGAAACAGCCACTGTGAGTCAGCACACATGTAACTTGGATACAGAGGATATGGTGGGAGCTTGTGTTTGCTGCTTACTTAGCCATGTCATTTTGGACAAATGGTGGTGTCTTCAGATTCTATGTAATATTGAAGTTCTTACATTTTTTTAAATTTTTGTTCATCATAGCACTTTCTGGTCTGATGACCATGAACATATGAGACTTACTGCCGTTCAGTGTTCTCATCTATACAAAAAAGACTATGATGTCACCTTCCTCAAATAGCTCAGGAGCTCAGTAGCTTCTAATTCATTGTTGCCAACATCCCTGTTGTGTTAGCTTTTCATTGGTGAGACAAAACATTGGAGATGACCCACACTAAGGAGCAAACGTGTGTTTTCTTGAGCAGCTTCAGAGGTCTTAGCCCCACGTCAGCTGGTTGCAGTGCTGTGGACCTGAAATGGCGGCTCCTACACTCTAGCTTTGCCATCAGATGCTGAGGTGACAAAGAGAACATGACAAGATAGAAGCAAGAGCAAGAAGGGGCAATGGGTTTTGACAGTAAAGGGTGGGGAAGGACACACAGAAGGAGGAGCAGTGTGAGCTGACATCACCCAAATAGATCACATAGTCCAGGGAGTGTACAGAGGAGACCACATGTGCAGAGCTTCACTGATGGGAAAGTGAGGCAGAGAGGTGACAGCTCAGGCAGGACCTGTGGTGGGAGATGAGGTAAAGACAGCAAATAGATTGTAAGGCTAATAGAGGTAGTGACAAGCTATATGAGAAATAGACAAGAGAAGTGGGGGGGTTGTATTTGTCTGCATACACTGTGGATAATGGGATAGAAGGGAATACAAACCCTATAGACTCCTTTTGCAAACCTGAAGGGGAAAGTACCAGCATCAAAACAGTGTCAGCTTGGATGGGAAAAGAAGATGGGATGACAGAAATAAGAAGGAAATCTGACTTTCACATAAACTCTGGTGCCCCATATTTGACCAAGTCCCTTGGATGGAGATGCCTGGTGGCACTCAGAGGAAGGATAATAGGTCATCAAGAAGAGACTCGATACCCTATGAGCATATACAGGGGGAGGAGGTCTCCCTCAGTCACAGACATTGGGGAGGGGAATGGGGGGAAGCGGGAGCAAGGGAGGAATGGGAGAATACAAGGGATGGGCTAACAACTGAGATGTAATTTGAAGAAATTAATAATAAAAAAAGGGGAAAAAAACAGAAATGGACATGGCAGACTCTGTAGAATTCACTGGGTATCAGTCAGTTGAAACTATGCTAGAGTAACCAGCAATCCCTGAGACACAGCAGCAAAGCTTTGCTGGGCATGTATCCTTTTGTCCTCTTCTCAGGAGTCACTGGCAGACAGTCAGCGGTTCTGTAGCACTGCCTCCTCCTGGGCTGTGATGGAAGAAGAAGTTGGAAAGGCACAGCCAAAATGAGATTCTAGAGTCTCCATCCAGTACACATCACCTCCGCTGTCATGTGACTAGTCAAAGCAAGTCACATGGTGAACAGTGACATCCCAGTGGCAGGAAATGTTGGAGAAAGAACATTCCCACAGTGATCCTGAAGTCACGTGCCTGCTTGGGTCTAAGTGACCTTTTCACTCATATAGACACATTCACCTCTTCACAGGAGAAAAATGTTCCAAAGCCTTATTCAATCTCAAAACCCAACACCCGATAATAATCACAGGACCCAAACACAGCTCACCCTGAATCACATCAAGTGAGATAAAACCCAGTTTCAGTGTACTCTCAATGTCCCCATGCAAAGGTGTCCCAAGGAGGACAGAGTGAGAGCAGCAAGGTCCCTATTGAGGACAGAGAGCCACTGGCCCTGACCCTCAGTGGCCATAGGGATTTGGAACCATCCTGAACAGAAGTACTGACTTTCTTCACTGGGCCAAGTGTATGCTTTTGCATCCAGGTTCTTCTCTGTGGGAACAGCCTAGCCCATCACTGCTTATAGATTTTAAGAGGATGAGGTAGGGTTCAAAGCATGGAATGAGGCGTTGAGGGTCTGTAGACAATTGATGCAGGGTGCTTCAATAGGATGTGCCATTTACATCTTGGTGGGGGGAATGTCCTTTCCTCTGACATCACATCGAGTTCTATTTTTGACTCCAACCTTTTATTTGGGTACTAAGATGGCCCAAGAGTCCCATGTGCTGACAGAATTGTGGTGGATGATGGCAAAGAGATGCCAGTTTGAGAAGAGTTTCAAATCTAAGGACTGTTCTTGCAAGACTGTGGTGCTCCTCTGTTCCCTTTTCAGGCAGGAGAGCCAAGAGCTGCATCTCACCTTTCCCTCCTGGTACTTCTCTGACTACACTGAGAGTCCATAAGCTTATGTTTAAATATAGACTAAACGACACTGATGCAATGGCCGTATCTGTCACCCACTTTAGACCTGTGCCAATGGCAGCCATACCATGGAAATTCTATGAACCTCTTCAAGGTTGGATGGGAGACTCAGCTGTAACTATAGACAAAAAAGGAGCTCAGGATCCCTGCTGGGGAGATAACTCAGTTACAAAGCCTTTGCTGTGCACACATGAGATGAGGACCTAAGGTTAAACCCAGAACCCATAGAAAAGGCCATGCATGATGGTGCCTGCTTGTAATCCCAGCACTGGGGAGACAGAGGCAAGCAGATTCATAGGTTTCACTAGTGAAACAGATTAACTTTGTTGAAGATTCCCAGGGCCCAGTAAGAAACCCTATATCAAAATAGAATTGGATGGATCCTGATGGGTAACACCCCACAGACGTTATCCTTTGTCTACACACACACACACACACACACACACACACACACACACACACACACACACACGCATGCCTATACGCACCAGAACATTTACAGGTATCCTTATACACACATGAACTCACAAATACTTCTATTTCTAAATTTAGATGTGTATATTTCATAGTCTTCGTGTGTATTTCAGACCCATGTCATCATTTATATATTAATGTTAATTTTTATGGAAAATTCCATTTTAGGTCATTAAGGTAGATGTGGAGCTAACCTACTAGCATCACAACCTCTGCATTTAAAGAGACCAGAGTGGCTGCTTTTGGAGCCATCTGATTCTCTTGCAACCCTAGGCTGACCCTTTCTTCCTCCCTCTGACAATGACTAGCTCTTATGACCTAAGTGTCTGCAAGAGGATGGAGGCTCTACCAGCCAAGCCAAGGCCCCTAACCAAAAGTCACCCCTAGGTCCACGGATTGTATGGGTTGATTAAAACACCAACTGGTATTACATTAAGCCACCGAGTCCTAGAATTGTTTGTTCCTGCACATTAGCCTGGAATTCCCTGACTGATACACTAAAGGCCAAGCACTTTTCTTCCTGCCTATGAAGGGAGGCTGTGATCCTCCTGAAGAGCTCTTTAAAAATGACTTTGGTCTAAAATCCTCCAGGAACATTAGGAGTGAGCCTAGGATGGAAACCTCTGTACAGAACCTCAAGAAGGTAGGAGAGACACTAAGGATGATGAAGGTCCCAGACTCTTGTCCTCAACACAACTCAAAAGCAATGGTCTTTTCTCAGATCCAATAGATCCACGCATAGGCATGACGTCATGCTGACTGTTCAAAAATCACTCAAACGGTTTCAACTTGTGCTACCGTGTCCCAGTTAAAATGAAAAGATTTGTACAGCACACATATGTGTGCTCCATCCCTCTGCATGTATGCAGGCATGTATATAGACACAGACACTGAGTCATGGATGATCTGTTCTAAATGCATGGAAGGAACGGAGGAGGCTGATGTTAGGAGCTGGGTGTGTCATGTCTATTAGCAGCCAGTTCATGTGAAGCTTGGAAACTGGATGTCCAGCCGCCAGTACATCCCGCATCAATAGCCTTATTCTCCCTTGCCCCCCCACCCCTCAACCCTTGTATTCCTCCCTCGTCCTGCCAACTCTGACTGTACCTGTTGTAGAGTGATACGATTACCATGGTGTGCACCCTCTGGCATTATTTTAAAAAGCGAATCCCTAATCCCTGCTTACTTTTATGAACTGTCAAAATGATTCTAAATATCTGTTCTGTTTGCATTTTCACCTCGGGACAGGAGTCCAGAGGTACAGATTGGGTGTACAAGAGTGGACTGGAGGCAATTTTCATCTCTTAATGTCTGTAACAGGGGAGGCTGACTTGTCATAATCACCAGATCATCTCTAAAGATCACCGTGTTGTACCTGCAAATGGTTCTGCGGGAGAATGCGAAAGGTACAGGAAGGGAATTGGTGAGAGGTGGGGAGGATTGCTCTTCCTAATCCCCAGTGGGGGTGGGGCAGCTCACCAACACAAATGCTGCTTCCTTTTGTTCAGTGCTGTTTGGAACACAGGCTGGGAGAAGCCCACTTGCGTACCTCTGAGGGAGGCACAGCAGGCTGGGGCCCCAGCGCCTAGGGTCTTCTCAAAGCAGGACCAGCAAGTTGGGACTCCAGCCCAGCAGAGGTTTACAGTGCATTGTCCTTTCAAAAGGGTGGGATCAGACAATGCAGGGGGAGGGGAGAACCTCAGCAATGTTATGTAGAACATTCCTCTCCTGTTACTATGCCCCCACCTCCATCTCCCTACAATGGCCTGTGGAAGAAGATCAAGGGGACATGATGAGGTGGTTGCTTCAATTGGATTGTTGTCCTGTCCTGACTTTTATTTAAATGCCAAGGGAGGACGAATATACACTGATGTTAAGAGAAAATGCCACAGCAACTCTGAAGGAGTAAGCCTCTGCCTGGCTGCTGGGAGGCTACGGTCTTTCTCTCTCTCTCTCTCTCTCTCTCTCTCTCTCTCTCTCTCTCTCTCTCGTATGTGCTTGCATGCAGGTGAATGTGCATAAGTGCACACATGGACATGAGGTCAACTTAGGCATCTTCTCCATACACTGAACCTGGAGCTCACCAATATGGCTACCCAGGCTGCAGACAGACCCGAGATGCCTCTGTCTCTCTGGACCTCCTTAGTGCTGAGATTACCGGGGCTCAACTGTGCACCACGCTTTTCCCCTCAGCATTGGGAATTGAACTCAGTCCTCCACACTTGCATGGTGGCACGCTTACTAACTGCGACATCTCCACCTTCCTCTTAGGACCCTTTGGTGGTGTCGGGCCGGGAGGGTGAGGGGGCCACTCTGCTTCTTCACTGTCCTTCTCTCAGTTCCTGAAAAGGGAATGAGTGCAACCACGTAAGAGAAGGGTTGTGTTTCTGAGCAATGCCACACAGATCCTGAAAAAATATCCCTGCGCCTTACACGTGAAAGAGTATCACAAAGTAAGTCATCCTTAACATCCTAGACATGGAAACTGTTGATGACAGAGAAAAAGTGAAGTTGATCAGAAATTCCACGTCTTCCTTTTGCTCACTCACTGGAGGGACCAGAGTGTAAACGTTCTTCTCCTTATTTCTGAGGGCACCAAGAATCAAGGTTCAAAGCTCACTTATTCTTTTTAAGGGACGATAATGAGATCTGAGTTCAGTGTTCTCAGACTTTAGTTTGGGGACTTAACACGTATTATTACACTAGGGCTGCCGAGATACGTCGGCACTGTTTGCTCTTTCAGAGGATCTGGATTCAGTTCCCAGCATCTGTAATTCCATTTCAGGGGTTCTGACACCCGCCTCTGGCTTCTGCAGGCACCTAGTATGCATATAGTGCGCAGTCATACATGGGAGCAAAACAAAACAAAAATTTAAATATTACAGTCAAGTTTTAAAAAGTCATCTTTTGTTGGTTGCTCCTGAAAGAGATGCTGGCCCACCTCCGGTTGTGATGAACAAATCAGCCAAACTCAGTGTACCTCTCAGGACAACCGGGGCTTGTCCTCGGACAAGACATGACAGGGGGCACCCGCAGGCCAGAGCACAACTTCAGACTTAGTTTGACCTCTTGCTTCCCTCCCATCATCCCTTCTGTGGTTTTGTTTGTTTGCTTTGTTTTCTTTGTATCTAAAATATAATTACATCATTCTCCCCGCTTCCCTTTCCTCCCACCAACTTCTCCTCTGCGCCCCTCCCCTTTGAATACTTTAAATCTGTCCGATCTCTGAGTGTTCTCTGGCACTCCAGGGAGTGGTTTTGAGAGTAAAATTTCCCTGAGTGGAGGTACCGTTGTTTCCAAACAATCAGAAGTTAAAAGTTTCTGGAGAAAGCTGGTAGAATCAATGTCCTCACATTTTGCCTTTGAATGCCCCGTGATTTGTTGGTTGCAAGGTGGATCTTCTTTGTTGGATGCCCTTTCACAGGAAGGACATTTTTGTCTCATTTCAACATTGAGTGAGAAAGTACAGCCACTGTTTTAAAGGCTGGATAATATCCATGGTGGTTACTTATAGTTGTTTTAAAATCTCGTCATTTACAAAATGCTTTTAATACGCAGTACTTCACGCCAACAGTGTGGTTTAATGTTTTTTATTGACTAATAAAACACCTTAAATAACACTTAATATTTAGTCATGTTAATAGCAGTTAACAGCTTACACGTATTAAAGGAATAAACGACATGAGTGCTGCCATAAACCAGATACCTCGCAGTTGCCTACATAACCTGGCTCCATCTCGAACAATACCTAAGGGTTAGTTTTTCCTCTCCCTCACAATAGATTAAAAGAAAAATCTCAGAGAGAGCAAAGAGTGATTAGGCTCAGGTCACACACCTAGTCAGTGACAGAGACGGCGCACACACCCTGGGTCTCCAGTAATATTTGTGGTGCCCTTCTTAGCAACGCAAAGGAAAGCACCAGTCACTTGCAACTCACCTAGCTCTTCTCGTACAGGCATTGCAAAGAGCTTCTACTTGTTTCACAGAGCAAATTGCTGCCGTGAAGTCCAAATGTGTATTCGGGACAGTGTACGCTTAGGCCTTAGATATATGAAACCCAGGAGGGAAAGACTGAAAACCCAAACTGTCTGGCGTGTGAGTAGACTGTAAATTTTCTTTAGAGTACACCAAACCCTTTCTTCTCAAAGAAGGCAATTTGTACATCATCACGTGGAAAGGCGTGTGTGAGTTTGGGACTGTTGGCGACCTAGGGGAGCACATGGGCCCGTTAATCATGAAGTATTGATTGTGGATTGAATGAGCGAAGCAGGAGCCCTGACGCATGGGCTTGGTTGGTTGGTTGGTCCACAGTGGTAAGTGAAGAGCGCGGGGTTCTGTTAACATGCATCCCCGTCTCTCCTTTTGTTAACAGGTGAGTGCTCCCCGTCTCTCCTTTTGTTAACAGGTGAGTGCTCACCCAACTCCTCACATGTCCTCAGATGAATGAATTATTCATCAAAGGAACTAAAAAGTCAATCTAATCTGGCAAGATACAGTAGATCTTGTGACTCCCAAACTTTTAAATAATGAATGGTTCATCACCTCCCCAGCGGATGTCAGGCAAGGTGACTGTCTAGAATAAAAACTCCCCCAGGAACCAGAAGCAATATGGCCATGAGAAAGTCCATTCTTAACAACAGCAAGCCCTCGCTGTTGTATCACTGTAGCCACTCTTAAAAGAAAACATTCCATAATTAGAAGGAGAGGTATCTTGAAAAGTAAACCTTTTTTTTTTTCCCCTTTGGTCTTTGGGTTTTTGTTGTTGTGGTTGTTACTGTTTTGGGGGTTTTTTAAGATGGGGTTTCTCTGTGTAGCCTTGGCTGTCCTGGACTTGCTTTGTAGATCAGGCCAGCCTCAAACTCACAGAGATCCACTTGCCTCTGCCTCCCCAAGTGCTGGGATTACAGGTGTGCTCTGCTGTGCCTTGTGGCCTGCTGAAAAATCAAAGCTCATTTTGGGATCAAACAATGCCAGAAAAGTTTGCCTGACAAGGGGACTACACATGACCACCAGCACATTGTTAAAAAGAGAAAACTTTGTGTTAATTCTTGGGAAGAAAATGACACTTCTAAGGAATTCTTGTATTGGGAGTCCTCTGATATATACTCTTCCATGCAGAAACTTTAACAAAGGAACGTACTAAGAGGGAGAAATAAATTGTCCGTATTATAGTGAACAGGGCGACTTCACGCCAAAGGGAAAGTGCTCAGTAAAGACAAAAAGACAAACCTGGAAGTCACCAAATGTATCCAGCTGGGAAAATGGTAGAGAAAATGATGAAAACGTGGTTGAAGAAAGCATAGAAATATAAAAGACTCATTGGTCAAGACATGCTGGCTCCTAGTCCCTAGTCAAATCTGGTCTGTATTTTTATTGCTGTTTTATTATTGTACATGCACGGGTAACTTGCGTGTTTGTCTGTGCACTGCATATGTGCCTGGTCCCTGAGAAAACCAGAGGAGGGCATTTGATCTGCTGGAACTGGAATCACAGGTGGTTGTGAGCCACCCTGCAGGTGCTGGGCATTGAAGGAACTCTGGTCCTCTAGGAGAGCTGTCAGTGCTCTTTTTTAATTAATTTATTTATTTTACATCCCAATTGCAGTTTCCTCTCCCTCCTCTCCTCCGAGCCCCTCCCATCCTCCTGCCCTCTCTTCATTCTCAGAAAAGTTTCAGAAAAAGGGAGGCCTCCCATGGATATTAACCCTCCTTGGCATACCAAGTTGTAGTAGGCCTAGGCGCATTTTTTTTTTTTTTTTTTTTTTTTTTTTGTGGTTAGGCAAGGCAGCCCAGTTAGGGGAAATGCATCCCAAGGCAGGCAACAGAGTCAGAGACAGCTCTTTCCCTGCTGTTAGGGGTCTTTCATGAAGACTGAGCTGCATCGTTATTACATACATGTAGAAGGCCTAGCTCCATCCCAAGGATACTCTGTGTTTTTTTTTTTTCTTCTTAGTATATCTCATGAAATGTTTTGAACATAGTGTTGGTACTTAAAAATATGCTGCTTGTCTGGAGTATAGCATTACCAGGTAATTTCTGTTTTATGTAGCAGCAGCGCTTATATAGGAAACAGTAAGAGATAGCTGGGCCCTTCAGTCTCTCTGGGTCCTTATGGTTACTTAATTCTCTCCCTGTGTGTGTGTGTGTGTGTGTGTGTGTGTGTGGTGCCCTTGACTGAGTGGGCTAGAGAGCAGGAAGGATCAAGTCAGTGGAGGATGGAGAGAGAGCATGGAGAGAGAGAACTGGACTCCGTGGGAGTGGGCATCTCCAGGGTGAGCTAGAAGCCAAGGACACTGTAAACTCACAGGACTGTCTGAAGGTCACCTAAGACTCCTAGCAAACTGGGGATACGGAGCCTGAAATGGCCGTCTGCTGTATTCAGAAAAGACTTCCACTTGAGAGACTGGGACATCAATCCAGCCACAAAACTTTAGACCCACAATTTCTCCTGCCAACAAGATGTGCAGGAGTAAAGATGGAGCAGAAATTGAGGGAACTGCAAACTAATGACTGGCCTGGTTTGAGACTTATGCCATGAGATAGAGCCCGTCCCTGACACTACTGATGATACTCTGCTACACTTGCAGACAGGAGCCTAGCGTAACAGTGTTCGGAGAGGTTTCACCCAGCAGCTGATGGAAACAGATACAGAGACCCATAGGCAAACATCAGGGGGAGCTCAGGCAATCGTATAGAAGAGGGGGGCAGAGGATTGAAGGAGCGGTTGGTGATCTTAACTGCATCCATCTCTCTAGCTCCCCACAAAAATGGTTTTAGAAATCTCCACTGGTTTGTACTGAGTCAGAAGAACCTTTAGCGCCTCGAGGTGGGAGCCCAGATGAGGATGAGAACCAGATGGGGCTGAGATTCCATCATTTGCTGATGCTTGACAATCAATTTCTTTGTCGGTTCTAGCACAAGCCAGCTGAGGGCTGAGTCTCCAGTCTCCAAGTCACCAGGGCTAGCAGTCTTGGGCTGTCTTGGGAGTCTGTCCTATGTATTTGGCCTAGTGACCACTGTTTGTTATTGTGGCAGATGTCTACAGAAGGAGTGATGGAAGACAGGAAGCAGAGTGGGCCTCTGGTTAACTACAAGTCTGCCCCAAATCTAACTGAGTAGCTCAGTTTAACTGTTCAAACGCACACAGACTAATAACAAGCTCAAATGCCAGCTCTCTCTCTCTTGCTGCTTCCTATATAAGCGCTGCTGCTACCTAAAACAGAAATTACCTGGTAACACCATACTCCAGACAAGCAACATATTTTTAAGTACCACCACTATGTTCCAAACATTCTATATGATATACGAAGAAGAAGAAGAAGAAGGAGGAGGAGGAGGAGGAGGAGGAGGAGGAGGAGGAGGAGGAGAAGAAGAAGAAGAAGAAGAAGAAGAAGAAGAAGAAGAAGAAGAAGAAGAAGAAGAAGAAGAAGAAGAAGAAACCCAAGTTATTTGTTTTTCTGAAATTTTAATTGAACAAGGCATCTTATGTATTTCACTTGCAATCTTACCAAGAAAACAAGCTGGAATCGCAGGCCATTACCCTGCTGAGAAATTGTTCCCAGTAGACAAAAAAAATCTTAATGAGAGTACATTGCACACCTACAGCTTTGCATGCTCTTCCCCACCCCCTGCCCCGCACTCCCCCCCCCATGGCCCCTGACCGATCTTTTTGTGTCCTGGGCAGTCACTTCTGCAGGCTTGCTACCCATGAGGGGATCAACTGAACCAGACACTCCCCTCCTCATTCAACATTGGGCCCTAAACAGCCATCTGTTATTAGAACATCATGTATACTATGTTCCTGCTATAGGTAAGGACAGAGCTGATTGCAGGGCAAAGCAGGATATGTGTACGTAATATTCAAGTGTGTCATTTTGCATGAGGGACCTGAGGACTTCCTGGAATCAGTCCCCATGGGTACCAAGAAAAAAAAAACTGCACACCCATTGGTCAGAATTGAGTTTCTATCCACCTGTTCCTCCTCTGAAACCTAATTCCTGGAAGAAAAAAATCTATTGGTTCCCGCAACGGCGACGTCTAGCCTTGGGTCTTCCTAACAGATGTCTTGTTTTGATGAGGGTGAACACAGATCTTGGAGTGGTTGTGGGAGACAACCTTGGGAACTGTAGGATGGGTACACAGACCACAGATGCTGGCCCCTGTGCTGTAGAGCAGAAACCCTCCAGAAGTGCTGTCTAGACTCACTCTCCTTTCGTCACTTTATGTTTCTCTTTGCACACAACCTGAACGCCCTCTCATGCCAGCTTACACACTCTTTTTTCTCTGATGCCATCCAAGGCGTGGGCCCTGTCAATCTTGTCTCCTGTGCAAAGCCTGGGTAGCCTCCTCCTTCCTCCTCCTCCTCCTTCTTCTTCTTCTTCTCTCTCTGTCTCTCTCTCTCTGTCTCTGCTCTCTGTCTCTCTGTCTCTCTCTCTCTCTCTCTCTCTCTGTCTCTCTCTCTCTCTCTGTCTCTCTCTCTCTCTCTGTCTCTCTCTCTCTCCCTCCCTCCCTCCCTTCCTCCCTTGCCTTGGGTCTGTGACCGCAGGGGTGAGCTGTTGGCCTCTGAGTGCCACTTTCTCATCAAGGGCACTTCCTCCCTTGCAAGCTGCTTTGGCAAATTGTTTATCTCTCACAAGGATAGTAAGAGAGAGATCCTATCAGTGAAACTATCTGTCTGGGCACAGATGTCTGTCTCCCTGGCAGGTTTCTGTTCACCCTGTTGTGCCCTACCATTCTCAGATCTTTTTCCTTCTCCCCCAAACCTCCCCTCAAATTCTGCAGCAGGGAAGGGGAACACAGTGGGGAGGGGTGGAGCATGAAGCTGCCTCTGGGAACCTAGGAACTGCCAGGGAAGATAGTCTTCAGGCCTTCCAGCACCTGTCACCAAGGGTCATGTTAGGGGAGGACAGGATGCAGGACCCTGGAACCAGAGGGCAATCTGGATAGCGCTTTTCTGCAGGACGCAGAGGCAAAGGGTAGTGGGAGTCTGTATGTGGCTAATTTTTTTAATTTTTATTTAATTTTTATTTTTTTATTAATTTATTCATATTACATCTTGATTGTTAGCCCTTCCCCTGTTTCCTCCCATTCTTCCCTCCCTCCCATTTCTCCCCTTCTCCCCTCCCCTATGTCCGTGACTGAGGGAGACCTCCTCCCCCTATATATGCTCTCAGAATATCAAGTCTCTTTTTGGTAACTAGCTATCCTTCCTCTGAGTGCCACCAGGTCTCCCCATCCAGGGGACATGGTCAGAAAAGGGGCACCAGAGTTCGTGTGAGAGTCAGATCTAATGCCCAGAGCAGGAGGCCCCAGTACTGACCTCAGGAATTTTCTGCCTGCAGTGAAGATTCCTTGTATTTGGGCTATGACATTCACTAGCCCCCAGCCATGTGACCTCTCAAGATACAGCAAAAAAGGAAGGCTGGACCTTTCAACTTTACTAATTTTAGTTAGTTGGTGTTTGCATGAGCTAGTCAATCAAGATAGTTCAGGTGTTGGTGGATGACCATGGGGCCTGCCTCTGACACACTTGCATCTCTCTGGCCACTGCTAGGGCCAAGAGCCTTTGTTGGCTTGCTACTTCTGAGTCCACTTGCTCTGCTTTGCTGTGAATAACCTTGACCCTGCCTCCTCTTTCAGTCTCCGTGGCATGGGCTGAGATTGCTAAAGTCTAACAAACAGTGTCTGGCAGGATGGGGCTGGGGGGGTCTGTGTGCTTATTTCTCCTAGGGGAGATGCTTGCCCACATGCAGGAGACTCCCCCATGCTATTCTGTGGCTGTGGTTGTTTTATGACTATATATGAAGAGGGGTAAGGGTACCATGGGTGGGGGCACTTGATGTCTTAAGAACCCAGATTTCAATGTCAAAGTTGTCAGATGACTCTGGTAGGTGACTCACCTCTTTGTATCCTTTTTCCTTACCCTAAGTGTTGTGAGGTGGGAATAGGAGGCTCTGTGTTTGTGGTGCCAAGCACCGTGCCCGGGGTCCCTACCCTTCCTTTTGGACAATAACCACTGGTCTGAATACAGAATTCGGGAGGAATTACATCCTTCAGATGCCTGAGGTTGGGCTATTTTGTCTGATTCGGGTCCCTGTGGTGTTTGATGGAATGCCACTGTGTCTAAGCCCTGGTCAAACGCTGTGACATCCCTAGACTTAAGTCATTCAGTTCCATTGGGTTTCTTTACATGCAGCAAGCAAAGTTTCCGTCTTTTAAGGAAAAAGGCTTTTAAAATCATATTTAAGAGACCTTAAAAGGCTTCCTAGACATCAAAAAGCCCTAAAAATAATATTTTGATGATCTGGTTGTTAGCAAGTCAGGAACATGTGGATACAATTTTAATCAGTCTGCCTGACTCTTTCAATCTCAGGATAGCAGAGGCCTTAGTCCAATACACTTGAAGTTTTACTGAACTCCGAGCACTTGAGAAATGCTTTGTGACATGGGACCCGGCTCAGATGGAGCAGAGCATGGCTTGTCTGCTCCTTGTTAGTGTGAAAAGAAACTTGAGTCAGGGAGAGACTCTTAGCAGTTTGCCCCCGGTGATGCTAAGGCCCTAGGAACCCCGCCTGGTCCCTGGAGAATGGGAGGATATTACTGATGCCAACAAGGTGGGTCTTCACAGGGGATTTGATAGCTTCCATCCCACAGAGAAGACACAGCCGTCTGACAGCTGCCCCCATCCACAGGTACCAAGAATGACTACCTCAGGCTGGGCAAAGGGACCCACTCAGGAGAGATTCTCATGGCCAGAGACTCTTTGCACACCCAGAAGCAGGAGACAGAAAGGCACCACGCATGCATACAAATGCACAGGCACACACACGCACAAATGTGCATATGCATGCACACATGCACAGGCACACAAACACACACACATGTCCTGGGCGAAGGAAGAGTCAGGGAATGTGTTGGCATGTTTCCAGCACTAACCCATCCTCTCTGTTCCATATGCTTCAGCTGCTTTCCCATTTCTACAGGCAGTTCAAGCCAGCAACGCCCTCATTCCCCCCCTAAAGGAAAAAAGAAAACCTGGACAGGACCGAGCTTGCGGACCACCAAAAGGAAGGAGGAAGAAAAAGGATCTATTCGCAGGGGAGTCAGACCGAAGAGAAGCTACTGAAGACCGAAAAATACCTAGCACCTGACGAAAAGTCGGGACTCAGCCGACCCTCTTACCACCAACGTACCAAGCTCTCAGCCACCATGAGACAGAGTGGAAGAACGGGAGGGGAAAGAGAACCCACCTCAAGGCTCGTCAAGCAACCTCGCACGAACGCCCACCACAATCTCGCTCCGCTCCTCCTTCCTCCACGCTTTCCCACTCAATCTACCTCTCTCCCTCCCCCTCTCCTCTCCTCCCCTCTCCTCTCCTCCTCTCTCCTCTCCTCCCTTCTCCTCTCCTCTCTTCTTCCCTCCCCTCCCCTCTTCCCCCAAAGGTGAGATTTCTCTCCTCTTCCTCCCCTCCCCTTCCTCTCCTCTCCCTCTTTTGCTCCTTGTTTCCCCCTTTCACTTCCGTTAATCACTGGCTCTTCTCCCCCTTCCCTCTCCTTTCTGACTCTCTCTGCTGTCTCTTCCCTCCCTTCTGTTTCCCTTCCTTCTCTGATCCTCCTTTCCCCTTCTTCTGGTGTCTTGCTCTCTTCTTACTCCCCCTTTCTCCCTAGTCCTTGCATCACACGGGTACACCTAAGCTCTACAGCACGCCTTGCTCAAAGACAATGCCAGTGTTGTCTATGCTCAGCTCCCCCAGAGCCTGCTTGCTCTTGCCCTAGCTGCTGGAAGCAGGCTGCCCCATCAGCCGCTGACCTCTGGTCCAGTCCTGCCACATGCCTGCGTACAATGGGAAATAGGAAGTGCCAGGAGGGCAAAGCCACCTCTGCAGCCCCTGCAGTGTCGCCCAACTTTGGACTTGGGACCTGCACCTCTCCTGTGGCACCAGGTGAGGGGGGCTGGGGGCAGGTGGAATGGTCCCTCTGAGGATGTGCCTGCCTCCTCCATCCCACATTTATCCAGGGCACCTCAGACCTGGACTGATGCCCTGGGCCCTCACAGATCCAGTCACTGTCAGTTGGAACAGGGTTTCGAGGGACCTCAAGGAAATTTGTTTCCTAAAAAGGAATCTGCTTTTACCGTTAAACTTAGCTTTATTTTATTTTTATTTTGTTGTTGTTTCTCTGTGTAGCCCTGGCTGTCCTGGAACTCACTCTGTAGACCAGGCTGGCCTCAAATTCACAGAAATCCTCCTGCCTCTGCCTCTCAAGTCCTGGGATTAAAGGTTTGGGCCACTACTGCCTGGCTAAACTTATTTTTATTTTTAATTTAAATTAGTTAAAACTGATACATAAAAGCAATGCCACACAATAATCCACATATGTACAAATCAAGTCAGGTTTAAACTGGGTTAAATATGTGCTTCTTTGAATATATTTTATTTTTATGAACACATTGAAATTAGTTCCTCTGTGTGTGTGTGTGTGTGTGTGTGTGTGTGTGTATGTATGTGTGTGTGTGTGTTGGGGGAAGGGCTGTGTCCATTACAGCCTTCAACTTGCTATGTAGTGAAGGCTGTCCTTGAACCCTTGATCCTTTTGCCTCTGCCTCAGTGTTCTGAGATCACAGGCCTGGCTTAAGCTCCTTAAAATGTACAGTGTAGGGCTGGAGAAATGAGTCTGTTGTTAAAGGTCCTGGCTGTTCTTCTGGAGGAACTGGGCTCTGAGCACCCACATGGTAGCTCACCACTGTCTATAGCTGCAGTTCCAGGGGATCCCATATTCTCTTCTGGCCTTCATGGGCATCAGGCATGCACATGGTGCACAAACACACATGCAGGCAAACGCTCATGCACATAAAACAAAAATAAACAAAATTGTAGAACTAATAGTGCCCTACAGTTTTCTGTACTTACACTCACTCCCACCAGGGTGTAATTTAGCTCCCACTGATCCAGCTCTCTTTGTCTGCCCCTCCCACCCCTTTCCCTAACCCCTGGGAACTCTACTCCATTCTCTGCTTCTGTGGCATCAAGCCTTTCCAAGCCTGCCTGAGCGTGAGGTCACGTGATACTTGTTTCCCAATGGCTGACTTTTTTTCCTACAGGCTCTTCCTTGTCATTATGACGTGGCAGATTTATAAAGAACTGGTCCCATCAGATTCATTAGATGTGCTAAAAAGCCCATGTCTGCGTAACATGCCGCATGTGTACACCACCACTGTCCAGTGTGGGATGAGCAGTGTCTTTCGTGGTTGATCATTTTAGGGTGCATGGTGTAGGAACCAACAGGTGGCCTGGGATGACTCCGAGGGAGACAGTGTGAATTATGGGTGTAGGTTGCAGGAGCTCATCAAGCCAGAGGTGACCTGTGACCCCTAGACTCCTGACAATGTAGTGGAATGGCACAATGGTGAGTCCAAAGACAAAGCACAGATATGGGTGTTTGTTGCTGAGTTCTTACCATCAAGGTAAGTACTGTGTACTCAGTACTCCCCTGCCTCTTCTATTCTCCTGAAGAACTGTGTGCTCAGGCATCATCACTTCCTCTTCACAGAGGAGGAAATAGAGCTTGCCCAGGGAGTACCGACCCCTAGAAGGAGTCAGGGCGAGAGGATTAGGAGGTAGTGTCCACACACAACTTGGGAAAGTAGCTTATCCTGAGAGTCGGATGAGAGGTACCATGAAATGAGTCACCATCTCCAAGTAATGATACACAGACTGGTTCTTAGAAACTAATGCCGTCAAAAGCAGAAAGAAGAACTCAACATTAATAATAATTATTACGGCTAATAATTACGAGCATGGGGTGAGCAGTGAGCACTGTCCATTTGGACCCTTGCTTTTCTCTTATCTTCTATTATTTATTTAAACACTTGTTTGTGCACTGTTATATTTGTGTTTGGTGTGTGCATCTGTCAGTGCGGGTGTGTGCTGGTGGGTGGTGGCTGAGCTGGTGAGTGGAGGCCTGTGGTTGACATAAAAAATGTTTTTCCTCAGTGGCTCATGACATTTATTTATTTATTTTTGAGACATTCTCTCACTGAACCTGAAGCTTTCACTAGCTGGCTAGTGTGCATGTCAGCCTGGGCAGCCTTTGGCAGTCACTTAGGCCAGCAGCGCCTCTGTCTGTCTCTGCCTGTGTAGTCTGGGTGTAGGACACCTTCCTATAGGAGCACACCAATTCTCTGAGAAGCGTGATCTGTTCCCATGGAATCCATGACTACAGTTCAGCATCCTGCCACTATTCAAGGTTCCTTCCCCTGCACCCCATCCCCACCCCAGGCTGACGTGAAGAGTTGTCCCCTGCCCCTGCCCCTGCCCTCCCCCTACCTCCCAGAGGCCCTTCGTGGTCTCATCAGTCCTGATTTTATCCATGGAAAGGTCTAGATCTGGCCCTGAGAAGTTTTCCTGCCCTGTTATGATGTGCTAAAGGACAGACTGATGGACGGCCCCTTCTATTTGTAGGTTATCTTAAGGAGTTGAGAGAAAAAGCCACCCACCTTCTTCCATGTCCTTTGGGCTGCATTTTCAGGCTGCAGTCTCTACTTGAGAGTTGGTTTTCCGCCCCTGGGTGTGGAGCAAGCATAGCAGAAGAGGAAGCTCCCACCCTCCTGCACCCAGGCCTCATCTCTGCATCCTCATCTCTGCATCCTCATCTCCGCATCCTCTTCTCCACATCCTCAGCTCTGCATCCTCAGCTCTGCATCCTCAGCTCTGCATCCTCAGCTCTGCATCCTCAGCTCTGCATCCTCATCTTCGCATCCTTAGCTCTGCATCCTCAGCTCTGCATCCTCAGCTCTGCATCCTCAGCTCTACAGGGCTCTCATCTTACCCTTCTGCTTCTCTCCCAGCCTCCCAGAGTCTCTCCAAGGGACCTAGGCTCCTCCTCCAGGGCCACATTTTAAGCATTTTTCCTGATAGTTTTACTGCTTTTAAATCAGACTCCCCCAAAAAAGGCTTTGCCTGGACTCTGCCTATCCATACTTTGAGTGCCTTCCCCAGCATTAGCCCTGACCTCTGACACATACATAGTTCAACACCTTGGCTCCTCCTGACCACGGGCCCAACTTCAGTGATTGCTCTCATTTTCCTAGCTTGCTTCTTCTGCAGGGTGGGGCCAAGATATAGCATGGCAGGCACACAATCCACAGATAGCATGTAAGAGTACATGGGTGAGCTCATGCACAGACAGGCTAGGACAGTAAACACTAACAAAAGCACACACAACAATGCACAATAGTATATAGCAAACAAGTTCACAGACTCCGTAAAATCACAGAAGAAAACAGAAGCAGGAAGTTCAAATGTCACACAGGTAAATGAGTATACAGACGGTACTGGGACACACTCGGGAAAATATGCACAGATGGCCTATGACAGGACATAGCAAGCATGTGGATGAGTAGCACATTGTCCTACATGGACAATGTGTACATAAGCATGCCATAGGGCCATGCTGAGGGCTGACTGCTTCCCTCTCTCTAACAGGGCTGCCTGTACAAATGTCCCCATGGAGGTGGTCGCGGGCAGTGTCTTCACTTTGTCTTATCTTCAGTCCTATGCTGCAGGATGGACCTGCCAGTGTCTCTCCTTGGACTTTCAGCCACCAGAAGCATGTGGAATGAATCCATGCTGTTTGCCGATCATGAGTCTTCTGTGCTCTCCTGCCACAGTGCAAAGCAGATGAACACAGCAAAGGGATTGGGGTGGTTTCACCAATGGAGGTACCTAAATGATGGTTCACGGAACATGTACATTATATTCGTACATAAATAGATGAGCAATGTATGCAATACCTGGACATCAGTTAGGGGGTTTCTCACAGTGGAGGGATGTGACGTAAAAGGGGTAAAGAAGAAATATTAATAGGAAAGAGAGGAAGTGGAGGTCCTGGGCAGTGGAAAGCCATCTCAGATGAACGAGCCAGAGAAGAGATCACATAACTAGAAAGACTCCAGGAAAACTGAGACCACAGGGTGGAGACAGGTGGTCAAGATTAGGGCTCTCCTTCAGGAAGGGATCAACAGGGTGAGTCTCACCTTGGCAGAATGAAGCCAAGAGTGTTCAAGGCCTGGAGGTTGGCATGTCTGCAGAGTGATGTGTTTGCTCTGCATCAGCAGGGGCAAGCTCACAGTCTCCCAGGCTCCGAAGAAGTGTGGGTATAGAGGCTGAGGAGATGCCACAGTTTGTCAAGTACTTGTCTTGTCAGTACAAGGACAAATTCAGTCCTCAGCCAGTACCAAGAAGCTAGGTGCCTTGGTGCACTTACATAATCCAAATGTTGGGAGACAGAGTCATGTGCACCCATGGAGGCTGCTGGCCCGAAGCCTATCCTACAGCAGGAAACTTTGTCTTTAAAACACACACACAAAAGAATGGTACCCAAGGAACAACAGCTGAAATTGTCTTCTGGCGTGCACGCACGCGCGCGCGCGCGCGCGCGCGCGCGCACGCACACACACACACAGACAGGCATACATGCACACACGTACAGGTACATATAAGAAGGCACATACATATCTCTCTCTCTCTTTCTCTCTCTCTCTCTCTCTCTCTCTCTCTCTCTTGTTTTTTGTTTTTTGTTTTTCGAGACAGGGTTTCTTTGTGTAACAGCTCTAGCTGTCTTGGAACTCTCTCTGTAGACCAGGATGGCCTTGAACTCACAGATATCTGCCTGCCTCTGCCTCCTGAGTGGTAGAATTAAAGATGTGCACCACCATGCCCGGCCCTATACACACACACACACACACACACACACACACACACACACACACACACACACACACACAAAGAAGAGTGAGCCTAGTGTGCTATGTGTGATGAGTGAGCCCCCCTCCAATGCAGGAATGTAAGGAAATGCTACAGTAGTGTGAACAGGTGTCCGAGAGGGATTTGAACGCTAGTCCTGGTCGATATGGCTTGTACTGAAACTTCACCCATTCCGTATCAAAATATTGTCTTCCAGACGTATCTGTAGTCCCACATAATGTCACACCTGACCAGATGGGTTTCACAACACTGAGGACCAGCTAGGTAGGGAACGGCAGTGCAGACAGCAACCTAGGAAGAGTCAGAAGTCAGCCAATGGATCCAGGGGAATGGTCAAGCCTGTGTGCCTTGTCAGAGCTGGGTACCAAAGGCAACCACAGCAGCATCTCATCCTGACTGCAAAAGCCCAGAACTAAGCAAGTAAATACATCTATCCATTTCAATTTCTAGGAGCTTCTGTTAGCCTGTAATTATTGGTTGCTGATGATAGGAAGCTAGGAGGTGAATGCAGTTGGAAAGACAACACTACTGTTTCTTTGCTACACCAAAACGCAGTCCCTGTCCCCTCCCACTGCCGGGTTAGGACTTTAGAAAGATGCTGGCATCAAAGATGATGTTGGTCTATTCTCCTGATGTCAGATTATGACAACAGAGGTCCTGAAATATCAATCTAATTTTTGCTCAGAAATTCTCAGTTCTACACCAGTGAAGTCAAACGGACTCTAATCACCATTCACAGCGAAATGCTCAGCCTTCTAGATGCAAAATAAATGCAGAATGTGGTTGAATGTCACCATGTTTGGGAGGGGAGCGTCACCCTCACTTCATCCCGGACATCCTGAGACAACTCTGCCATCAAGAAATGGGATGCCTCTGGCTGCAGAGCTTCTGACTGCCCTGGAGTGACACAAGAAAATGCCCCGAGCTAATCTTATCATTGTCTTTATTGGCAACTTGAGAGGATCTGGATCACCTAGGAATTGAGCCTCTGAACATGCCCAGTAATGAAGACCCATCCCATAGCACCATTCCACGGTCTACATGCCCAGTGTAATAAAAACATGAACTGGCTATCAGCTTTCATCTCTCCTTATTTCCTGACTGTAGATACAGTGTGACTAGCTGCCTCATGCTCTTACTGCCCTGAGGGATGATGCCTTGACCTTGTGAGCCCAAGCAAACCCTTCCTTCTTCAAGTTGCTCTTGTCAGGTACTTTGACCAAGCAATGCAGAAAGTGAGTAAGACCCTCTCACCATCCCCACACACCGTGCACCTCCTCTGCACTCCTGCGTTGGCATTTACAGAGATGATCTGTCCTTTCGAGGGCAGGGTGTGGTTTAATCTGTAGAACACCGAGTGCGTACGGAATGAGAGTACGTTTCCACTTTCATAGGGAAAATGAAGGAATACAGGAAGGCCAAAGATGGGCTTGGTAGCCCTGGAGGCCCTTGGCATCTCCTGTAATGTAGAACCCTTTGCACTGGCTTCTGGAATGCCAGGGGCCCACTCACCCTCAGTGGAGAAGTGTGTGCCTCCGCTCTCTATGCACGCGTACGTGTTCATGTCTGTGTCCATACGCGTGAGCATACACACAGGTGTCTGTTCATGTAGAGGCTGAAAGTCAATGTCCAGTGTCTTCCCCAGCAGTTCTCCGCCTTAGCTTTTGAGACAGGGCCTGTCAGTGAAGCAGAAGTTTGTCTGCTTGGCCAAGCTCGGTGTTCAGCTGGAGTTGCTCTCCTCCTACTTTGTCACACTCAGTGCTAAGATAACAAATGGCTTCACTGCTCCTAGCCTTTCATGTGGGTGCTGGTTATCTTAACCCAGGACTCCATGCTGGTGAAACAAGAGTCGGCTTGCTGGCCTGTACCCCACCCAACTGAGTGGATACTTCTGGTCCTAGAAAAAGAGTCTTGCCAAAGGCTCACAAAATCCTACTTGGAGCGTGTTGCTGTATTATCAGCAACTTTGACTTTAGTGTTTAAAGTCTTCCCATGGCCTTAAGTGTGTATCCACTTGGCAAACCTGGCCTCACCTGATGGCAGCTTCCAGGCTTGGGCACCGTAATTGTCCCTAAGAGCCATCTGTGAAACATCTGAGGTTTGATCACGAGTCCCCCCCCCCCAACCCTGGTCCTTTGCCAGCCTGTCTGAGGAAGCCCTCATCCATCTGTTGAGCCCTGGGAACCTCTGGTCCCCAGTATCTCAAGGTGTCCCAGGAGAGGCTCCTTGGGTAATAACCACGCTAATGACAAAGCGCTAACAGAAGACCCCACTAACCCTTTGGTTTCCTCCTTTCCCATGGCCATGGTAATGAAGCCAGGCAGGCACTGGGGGAGTAATCAGATATGACTCAGGGTCAGCTGAGAGGTGGTTTGTGGTCAGGTGCCCAGCAGATGGGTTCAAATTACCTGGCTTTAATTGTACCTAATTGGTGGACTGGATTACCTCAAGTTCATAGGACTGGGAAGTTTGTGGCTCTGGCTGTTAGGGCTGAAGTAAAGGGTGACTTAACCTCATGGGGAAGAGGAGGAGAGGGCCTGACTATGGGGACCACATGAGTAAAGGGTGGACTAAGGCCTCCAGCCTTCAAAGTGGGCATCTGGTGAGAACTAGCTGTGAGCTCTCTACAGATGATAGAAGAGAGTTGGAGTCGGGAAGTGGGGTCAACCTTGTCTCTCTCCTGTTGTTTGGTTTTGGGACTTATTTTACCTGTAAATACATTTCTGCATTCGTACAGTTTTCAACTACTTGACAGACTGCTAGATTTCGGAGCGCCTCTAGCATGAACTTAAGTGTCCATATGCATGAGCTTATATAATGTTTATATGACGCCCATGAGGTGTTGACTTAAAGCCATTAGCTTGTGGTTGCAAATGCTGGTGGGGAGAGATGCATGAAGCTTTTTGGTACGAACTAGGACCATCTTACCTCCTGTCCATTGGCATAACAAAATACATGAGATGAGATGGGAAAATTTACAGAGAAATATGTTGTCTTAGTTCAGGCTTTTGGAGGGCGAAAAGTCCAAAATTAGGTAGCCAACTCTGATGAGGGCCTCGCACGGTTTCAACTGGCAGCAGAAACTAGAAGCAAGTGGACCTGTGTGGAAAAGAGAAAAGGGCTGTATGACAGCATCGGGGGTAGGCCCATGGCACAGCTCCATTGGTTACCTCTGCCCCATGACTGACCTACACACCTCCCTCCAGGCTCCACCTCCAGTTGCCGTCATACTGAGGAACTAATGCTATAACATGTGAAGTTTGGAGAGCAGACTCAGATCTGAGCACACGGCACGCCCCACCCTCAAGGAAAGCAGCAGTCTGCATATTCTGTCATTGTGTTCAGCCACCTCAATTGTTCTGTCATTCCGTGCCAAGCTCACAAGCAACCTATCCTCTGGGGACTATGCCAACAGCCTCCACCTCGGTATAGCCACCATTTCTCTCTCTCCCTCACTTGTTTGTCATTCCTTCCTTCCATTCACACATAATCAGGTCCTCGAGTCTGTACCTAGCCTGAGTTTGCTTTATAGGAAGGACATACAAGACTCTCCATAGACGTTTGTTGAGTGACTCAGTGAACACTGCAATGATTGGCAGTGGGGACCAGGGCGGTCTATAGCCTAGAGAGATAAACAATAGGCTATGCCCATCCACACCAGGATGGGGCTCTTTAGTAAAAGCTGACAGTGAAAGGAGTATGCTGTGAGCATAAATAAATGCATATGTACAAAGAAAGGAAGGAGATGGCATTGGGCACCTATGGAATATTCAGTGATCAAACTGCTCTGTGTTTCCACGCTGGCCATCATTTCCAGGGAGGAAAGGTGTGTGTTTGGCTTTCAGAGTGGAAGGTATTTCTGTGTCTGTGTGCTTGTGTTGATGTGTGTGCATAATATACAAATGGGTGTGTTTGTGAGCAAGTAGATGTGGGCACGTGCTTGTGGATACATGTGCACATATGCACACATATGTGTATGTATGTCCTTTATTGTCTCTATTCCTGGTTGCTAGTCTATAATAGACTATGATGAATGCTTTTAGAATGGTGGCTCTCAGTCTATCGGTTGGTACCCAATTGGTGGGTAGCCAAACAACACTTTCTCAGGGGCTGCCTAGCAAATATCCTGCATATCAGATGTTTACATTAAAATTCATAACAGTAGCAAGATTAGTTATGATGTAGCAATGAAATGATTTTATGGTCGGGTGTCGGGGGGGGGCGGGCAGGGAATCACCACAACATGAGGAACTGTATTAAAGGGCCACAGCATCAGGAAGGCTGAGAACAACCGGAGAGAACAAGGGATTGAGACCAAGAGAAGAGCCTGTTGAAACGTCTCCTTGAAGCTTCCCATGTGCTTTGATATGGCGTCTGAGTCCCTCTGTCATCTGAATTTAGCCTAAGAAGTGCCCTCTGGCAGACCAGGAGACAGACAGCTCTCTACCTCCCACCTGCTTGAGAGCTTAAAGCCCCAGAAAGACTGTCCTTTGTTGGACGCAGGGCTGCAGGTCCCACCGCCCACAGAATGAAAAGACTCTTGGCTCCTGGGGTACATGAAGCAGAAGAAGAAGAGTCTCACACAGCTCATCAAAGGCCCCATGACAGTTGAACCCTGAACAGCCTGTTTCTACATCTGTAAAATGTAAATGGATGTCCTAGCCAGGGGGTTGGTGTGACTTCCAAAAGTGAAGCGGGTATAGTCCATCAAGTGTCCTGAAAGACTGGCGAATTGGCTCTTTTATGATATATGAGGCTGCAGTGTATGGCCACTTGACAACGATGGCCTTTGAGCCTTCCCTGTATTATGTAATCGCCACCACAGCCAACTGAACAGCTCTCATCCGTGCGCTTCTCAGGTGGCCACTGATGGAGCTCGGCCCCCAGACAGTTTAACCACACTGGGGCCACCTGGTACTTGAAGTACCTCAAGGGCCTTCATAAAACTGCTGGGTGACCACAAAAGCAACCACCAGTTCCTCTGGCGCTGGGCCTAGCAGTATGCACCCGCCCTGGGGTGCACAGGGGAGGGGTGGGGGTGGGGAGGGGGGATGATGTAGCACTTTTGTAGCTCTATCCCTAGCAGTCAGGGGATAGGGGCCTCCAGGCCAAGTTGTCACTTCTTCACAGAAACCTGCTCAGGTCAGGCCATGGAAAGTCCCACTAGGAGGAGGGGACTGGTGCTCTGTCCCCTCTCTCTATATTCATAAAAAGGGACTGCTTGCCGGTGGGGGGGGGGGGTTGGCTCAGAAATTAATTCCTTGAAATTAGAATGCCAGGGACTTGCAGGAAAAGAGGGTTGCCTCACAGAAAAAAAGGCCTCTGTCACTGACCCTTACTGGACAGCCTTAAAGGGACAAAGCAAAAGCCGAAAAGCATAGCCTTATGTGTATATGTGTGGGGGTGTCATGGCTTAGACATATGGGGACAATCTTGAGCCCGATACTTTTTGCATTTTGTCTAAGCCTTTGGTCACCCAAATTCTGACTGTCCATCTCAATGTTCTCCATTAGCCAACCATTTTTTTCTTAGAAACCCCGAGGGCTGGGATCACTAAGCTAATCATAACATAACCCCAGGCTCGAGCCCCAGTACCACCAGGCTATGTGTTTAGGGTGGCTGCTCTGTTCTTCTTGTACACCCAATATTGTTCCAGTGGGCACAGAGCTGGGAATGTACATTCAAGCAAACCCACAGAAGTATACCAGCCGTTCCTGAAGGCCACATTGAGAAAGTGGTAGTCTGAACATCACTGACCTCCCCCTACCCCCGATAACGGTAAGAAAGGCACGACTCCTTGCACGCATCTCAAGGCAAGAAAGGAGACCTCAAGTGTCACACAGTCTCAAAAGGATACTCGAGTATCAAACAATTCAGAGCCAGAAAGTAAAAACAAGAAGCCATGATGATGGCTGTGGGGCTCAGCGCACCTGCCTTCCTCAGAGAACATGGTCCAGTGCTTCCTTGTAGGAGGATGAAATTGCGGGGGGGGGGGGGCGGTTGGGGGTGGGGATGAAAGTGTCTGTTTACATCTGTGAATGCCCACAACTGAGGGCCAGTGGCAAAGTTTCCATGTGATGACACCCGTTGGAGAAGGAAGAGAAAGAGCCGGGTTGTGGGGTTTCCTGTGCTCAGCTCACTGGCACCATGGCTCTGGCTGCAGCTCCTGAGCATGGAGGAGGCGTGAGGAGGGAGGAAGGATCCCATGAAAAGGACCTGGTGCTTTACAGGCAAGGCAGGGCTTGAGGTGTTCTAGGAAGGATGGAGACAGGCAGGCTGCTGCACACAGAAAATGAGTTGAAGAGCTGAGAGTCCGAGGATGAACACGCCACACAGAGCTTCCGAAATCCCCTGAAAGCCTCTCGGTGGTGCTCTGGTGGAATGAAATGGTCCCTGAACCCTCCCCCACGTGATCCAGAAAGTGCTGCTAGCCTTCACCCTGACAGTCTCACTGGAGGTGTTTTTCCATCACGGCACAACTTCTAAGTCAGATCCAGCCCCAGGCCTTGGTTGCTTATCGGAATCTTTCAGACAAGGTGAAGAAGGGCAGACAGAGAGACAGCATGCTTGCACCATGCCGTGAAAGTGCAACACACCACTTTTAGCAGCATGGGCAGTCAGCTTCTTTGTGCAGCTTGCCTTACCTTCCTCCTAGTGCTGGAGGAGAGGAGGACTGGAGGGAAAACATAGAGAGAAATATTCGAGCCTGCAGTGTGCTTATGGAGCACTTACTGTGTGCTACACTTGATGCACGATCTAAACAAAGAAGGAGTTTGGTCCCCAGAGCCTAGCTCCCAGCATTCCACGATTGCTGCCCTCTAGCTGGCGGGATCTGGCTTTGGTGAGTCACTGAGACCCTCTGAGCCTCAGGTTCTCATCTTTGAGAGGAGGGACACTCTTGTCCTGAGATCCTTTCACAGCCTGCAGAGGGGAGATAGACTCAGGAAAGAGACTTTGAGGGAGGAGCTTACTTGGGTGGGAGGGAGCTTCACACAGTGGCTTTCCCTCAGCTCCACACCATTCTTGGTGTTCTCAGCTTCCTTGCCATCCCATGCACCTGACATATTAAAAGTGTAACATTTGATTTGTTGTTGCCACTATTGGGACTACAAGTAAGATGACAGCCACTACTACTGTTACTGTTTGAAATGGCATCTCACGTACTTCAGGGTGGTTTGGAACTCCCTGTGTACCTAAGGATGGCCTTGCATTTCTGATTTTCCTGCCTCTGCTCACCAGGTGCTGGTATCACAGTCTACCAGTGGCGCTACATCTCTAGTCCCCAACTCCTTTCTATCAGAGTAAGGGAGGAGCCACCAGCCACTCCTCAAAAACAGAATGAGTTTTACCATTTGAATGAATCTGTGACCCCGTATGAGAAAAGCTCAAGGCCACGTGGCCGTTGGCATTCAGGGTGCTTCTCATTTAGAATGGTAAGCAGTTGCCTGCATCAGTATTATTAACATCCCCAGTGGGACCCGGGGCAATGCCTTGCAATCAAGCACAGCGATATTTCTGCAGAAAATGTATGAACACGTGCGCAAAATGAAATAAACAAGGGCTATAAATAGCCCAGTGTCAGCCAGGGTCAATTGTTTGCTGCCTGATAAGTTCAGGTCAGGCCAGTTGTGACAGCCAAGTAAGTTATCGACAGTAGACTTTCCAAGTGCCTGGGTCTTCAGGATTACAGAGAGGTGATGGAGTACCTCCATGACAGATGAGAGTCTACTGACCTCCAGTCTCGGTGCTAAGGAGGTGACCCAGGTGATGTGTCACCAAGGCCACAGGTGCAGATGCTCCTCCTCCTTGCAGCAGAAGAGAAGATGATCCCCTGGACAGGAAGCTGGAGGTATTGACAAACAGGATGAACCCTTCTGCCTAATTTCAGGCCTCAGGCTCTCCACCTCAGTATTAGACTGGTGCCTGTGGCTATCCAGTGGGAATTATAGGAGTCAGTCGTGGAGTGACAGTGAGAGCAAGGGGAGTGGCTTATACTTCCAACCAAGAAGAGAGGAATCTCAACATATGGGATGCCAGAAAACAATAATTCCTGGGCACATTGATTTCATCAGCTGAGTGCCACAGAATCAAGAGCTGGGCTTGACCTGACTGGCGTCCTTGTCAAAGCTTTATTCCTGCTGGCCTTGTCCCCAGCCTGGCTCCATCAGCATCCCTGGCTCCACAGTCAGCTTCACCTTCTAATGGAGTCCACTGAACATGCTAGTCCTTACCAGAAAATGCTGTAGAGATTTTGCTGAGGATCTCAAAACTCTGGCTTTGGCTCCTGCATAGCCCCCAAGTAAACTAAACCCGGAGATGCCATCACACAGGCTCATGCTCAACACTTAATTTCACCACAACCTTTGTCTCCTATTGCTACTCTCTTTCCCTTCGTTTCAAACTTAAGTTTGCCTGAAATTAAAAAGTTTCCCCCAAAGTATAGTTGTTGGTGCCCCTCAAGACAAAAGTGAACTTGTGTGCTCTTTTCTTGAGGAATGGTGCATCTTTTCTGGAAAGTTCTCAGTGCCTTCTGATTCTACCACCCAGTGCGACCACATTTTTTAAGAGGGCAAATTGGACCCCATTTTAGTCAGAATTATAGTTGTCCTCAGTGTGGCATATGGAGTTTGACAAGATTATCCTGAATAGATGTGTGTGACAGCATGAAGGCCTAGAGCTACACAGCCTTAGTTCTGGAAGTAGGCTGCTGCACAGGCCACCACTTTCCAAAGCTCCCAGCCTGGGAAGTTCTCAGATGACAGCCAGAGTGTTGGTGTACTTCCTAACAACTCACACGGGTGCCGAGTAAGGAAGGAACACAGCACCAAGTCACTGCTTCTTGTCTCTGTACCATTCAAGCTCCCCAACTGCCAGCTTCTCAGAGTAGCTACTTGTGATGACATCAGTAGCCCAAGTCACTCGTCTAAGCATGTGGAGTTGCGTCAAAGATGCTTCCATCTCGCTCTGTAAGGCCCGAGGTTTCCAAGGTTGGGATCCGGGGCACACAGGCCAGCCCGTGGTGATGAGTCTAGAAGCAGGGCTCCGTGGGCATTTTCTTGATTCTGCTTGACAAGAAATGGTTTCCTTGCTTTCGTCTTAGTGGCTTGAGTCTCTGGGGGGTGTGAAGAGCTCTATGGCAGAAACGACTTCCCACAGGGTGAACAAAGTCTTCTGTGACTCTTCAGATAAGTAGCAGAGCCCAGTGCCGCAATGGATCACAGGACGGGGCTTGTTTCTCTCATCTGAGGGGCACTCAGCAGGTATGGTAGCCTCACAGCTCAGGGGCAGCTATGGAACAGAAGACCTGGCTGACAAAGGACTTCCCTGCATCATCCTATACCATCCGTGTCAACACAGTCCTCCTGCCCCGGTTCACCACAACCGATGGAGTGCCATGGACAGGTGGCCTGGATCTAATTAGGAAAACTCCCTAGATTTGAATGTGTCCCTCGGGAACCCAACATGAACACAGTTCTCTTCTGCCAGTTTCCATATCCTCAGGCCCTGTTCGTATGCACTGCTATGGATTTGGACTTGAAGCTTCTATTTACTTTGCTGCTTTATTTGATATACTTGTGTGCATGTACATGTACGTGTGTGTGTGTGTGTGTGTGTGTGTGTGTGTGTGTGTTATGAGTGCGTGCACATAGTATGGGAATATGATGTATGTGTGTATTGTAAGTGTGTGTGTGAGTGTGATGTGTGTGTGTGATGTGTGGTGTGGCATGTGTAAAGTGCGTAAGTATGCATGTGTCTGTGATGCATGTATATGGCATGTCTACGTGTCTGTGACATGAGACATGTGTATGTTATATCTATATGCATATGTGTGTTTATGTGATATGCGTGTATGCTTTGTGTATGGGTGTATGTGACATGTATGTATGATTTGTATATGTGTATGTGGTTTCTGTATAAGAGGTAAGTATGCATACGTGTGGGGTATAAACATATGATGTCTGTGTTTGAGGCACATGCGTATGAAGTGTGTATGTGCTAGTGTGTGGTGTATCTACATGATATGCACGTGTGTACAGTGTGTATGCATTTGTGTATGTGGCATGTGTATGTGACATATGTGAATATATATGATATTTATATGTGCAACTATATGTGCCATAGCACATGTGCTTACCATGGCACATGAGTGGATTCAGTGGACAACTTTGAGGAGTTGCTTCTTGTTTTGGGGGCAGGATTTCTCTGGTTTCTGCCACCTTGTCACATAGTCCAGAGTAGCTGGTCCACGAGCTTTTGCATGAGTCCCCCTTCCTACCCCATCTTGTGGGTGGAGCACTGTGGTTACAAATGTCCAACACTATATCCAGCCTTAAAAACATGGTTCCTTTCGATCCAGACTGAGGTCACTGGGCTCATGTGGAAGTGCATTTACCGCTGAGCATCTCCAGGCCCCTTTGATGCAGTTTGACACTCATTAACGCTTTGATAATGCATATGAGTCGATGCCATTGAACCAAAGCTGTTCTGAACTAAAATTCCCTTCTCATCCTGTGTCTGTCTCTCCTCTGCATTCACTGAGAGTCAAGCTCAATGCTGTGCTTACATCTACATTAAAGTCCTGCCGTGTGACAGGTTCCAAGTCTCCTGGCGCTACATGGATGACTAGGCCCCAGGCATCTCTAGCCTCTAGGTCCTCTCCATCTAGAAGGAAAAGCAGAATAGACATAGCACCGGTCCTGGCATGGGACCGCTTCTTGCCTCTGCGCCACTGACCAACTCCCAAGCTGTTCTCGAGTGTGGGCAGCTCAGGCACGCCTTGCCTTCTGGAGTTTGGGCCACTCCAAGTAGGCGTCCTTCTGCCTGTCACTAAGCAGAGATGACATGAGTGGGTACAACTGACATGTTTCTTCCTTTTGGAAGTGTGGGTGCCTGCAACATTTTCTTCTCTTCTTCCTTCCAGAAGTGCAGTGGGTAGCATGCCAGTGAGGAGTGGGTGGATCCAAGTACCGTGGTCCAAATGGCCACCCCAACTTCCCTGAATCCTAAGCATCTCTTCTGCTGCTGTTGGTCTGATGAGGTCCCTAAAAATTCTGCTGACACTCTCACTCACATTGGGAAGGGCTCGGAGCACTGCCAGAGCAGGAAGGAGACATCACACAGATCTTTCCTAGCCATAGAAAGCCGACACTCCTTAATGCTAATACCAGCACACACAGGAAGACAGCTAAAAGCGCCTGCATTGAAATCTCAGCCTCACTTTCACTCCTGTCGATTCCTCTTGGGAATCTTCCAGTATCTCCTTCCCAGCATCATTAGCTCTCTGCTTTCATGGCCACCATGCTTACTCATTGCTATGTTCTCTTGCTTTGAGTCAACACCCAAAACCGTGCTTCTGATCCTCATAGGCCCTCAGCCCCTGACCTCAGTCGTCCTTAGTACCCAGCAAAACGGGCAGCACACAGTAGGTGTTTTATAAGTATTATATAATTAAAGCACATACTGTAGGTGTCTTATAAATATTGTACAATTAAAATACACCCAGTTGAAGAGCTGAAGACATTTGAAATTCCATCGATTTAAAATGCATGGTTAAGATTAAGCTGGGACTCTAAAATCTGTTTTCCAACTCACAATAACATTTAAAAACAGATAATGTGTGGTCTTAGACAAGACCCGAGTTGCGTTTCTTGTTCATTATCTGTGGCATGAAGAGCAGTTGATCTTAAGGATCTGTGGAAGAAGCCACCAGCTATGCAGATGAAGGGGGAAGAAGAGAGGCCTCAGTGTCCTTTCTGTGCAGTGACGTCAAACGTGACTATTGAGTAACCAGCACAGGCTTTAGGGAGGGGTTTCTCCCTGTCTCGGATGAGGTGAGGTTACCAACTGACACTCCACTTTGCTGCCTTATCTTTACAGCATGATGGTGTGGGTGCAGTGATTTACAGCTCGCCTTGGGATGCTCTCTTTCCAGAGGATTTGCTCTCTGAGAGGTCCATTTCAAGGGAATCATCTTTGCTAGGTCCCAGCTTTGTTTGCTCATGGGCTGGAACTTCCAGTTTCTCTCTGGGGTTACCTGGTAAGCAGATAGACACAGAGAGAGGACTCTAAGAAAGAGAATGCTGGAGCATGCACACTGGGCACACACTGTGCAAGAGGTGAGCATCGACACCTTCTGACTCCAGCACCTCAGAGTTGGTAGGTGGCAGGCCTGCTGCCTAGCAAACCTTGTGCTTTTATGTGGAGACTCTTCAGTGAAGCTCAGCCCTGCTTACCTAAATCTGGCACCTGACGTCCCACGTCAAACATCTTGAAGTATCGTACCTCACCTTATGGTGGCTTTCCTGCAGTTACTTCGGGTGGGCGTGGTGACTACTTGGCACCTCGGGAAAGTCCTACTGGAAGGCAGCTTGATCAAATATTGTTGTTTTTACTTCTAAACTATACAAGATTCTCAACTGGACCTCCCTTTCCAGAAGTGTACTCTATGTTACCTAACAGCAAGATTGGTCGTAAAAAATAAATATGTTTTATTTCGTTTTACATCTTGTTTCTGGGTAAGACTAGGGAAAAAACCCAGGGTTTTGCCCATGCTAGCTGAGCACTCCACCACTGTGATGCATCTCCGTCTCTGTGTGTGAATCTTAAAAACAAGTCCACAAGCCAGACCCTTCTACTCGTGTGAAAGAGGCAAGATGGGCACACAGGTCAGACCCAGGCTGACACCACACTCCCAGCTGACACTTCATTTTTTCTGTGACTCCTGTTTCATCAGGAACTGCAGCATCACCACGTGTTTGGGGGAGTTCCTGGGGAAGACTGCCCAGTCCATCTCACCCATGGTCTGCTCACCTGAATCGGGTCTCAGAGTGAGCTCTGGTACCCGTCAGAGGGTACCAGAGTTCGTGCACTCAGGGTGTGTGAGTGGCTTAGGAATAACTTGTTGGATGAAGTGCACAAAACATGAGTCTACTACCAACCCTGAGTGCTCGTTCAGGGCCTGCCCTCTCATGGGAAGGCATGGCTGCCTCTTACAGAACTTTGGGAAAATGGGAATTACTTAGTCTATAGGCTTTAATATTCATGACCAGAAGCCATCTGGTAAAATTCACTCTCACTCTTTGGTAGCAGTTGGCATCTCTGCAAATAGCAAAGACCCTCCTGAAAACACTAAAAGAATCCATGGCAGACTCAGAAGCCAGGCTACTCCATCTGTGGATCCACCACTTAATCCATACCTTCAGTCCCTTATGAATACCTCAGATAGCTCTGCTCCCAACACACCAATTTGACACTGAAAATGCAAAATTAAGTAAAATATTATTTCATCTCCAATAACTTAATCATGTGTCAAACCTGTAGGTGGGTGGCAAGAATGGAGCAATGACTTTTGTCTCCACCCAGTCTCTTCTTCAGATCTCCAATATCTTAAACTCACCTTATTCTGCTACTTAATAACATGGAAGGTGGTCCTTTGCTGGGTTGCTCAGTAATGACAAGATCAGTAGATACTAATTCCATAGACTAGCTAACCTCAAGTGCAAAGAGTAGACTCTAGACTCTACCTGACATGTGTGGGTCTGTGAGCCAGGCAAGCCATGATGATCTTCATTTCCTGGTGTGACATGGGCCTGCGGGTTACTGCTCATGCTAATGACTCTAGCATATATTGATATGTAAGAGAGTCCTGCAAGGCTCCAGAGTAATGCAGATGTGGGACAATGGTACCAGAAAGTGCCCTGGAGCTCCATGGAAGCCAACTGGATGTGAGGGTAGAAGACCTTACGAGATGCTAACCATGGCTGTGGGATCTTTAATTAACCTTGGGAAAGATATAAGATCCCCTCTGGGAAAATGTGCCAAAATGGAAGGGAGCTGCCAGACCACCCCCTTCCTCCCCCCAGTGACCCATTTCTGGGAGATGAGAGAGCTTATGGGCCCCTGAGACCTGTGAGACAAAGGGTGTAGATGCCGACCTCAGCAGGTGGGGCCACAGCCCAAAGAAGAAAGCTTGCCACAAGCCTAGAAGCCACCACCGGGCACAGCCGCCCTGCTTCACCCTGCCCCTCTGAAGATGGCCATGCGTATTTACATCTTATCGTTTCTTCTAGAGAAACGAAAGAGCACCCATCTGCCCAACCACACTCCGCTTCCAGGAAACCGAAATGAGAGCGGATGTTGTCTCTCGTTGCTTGCTTTCATTTTTTCTCCTTCCTTTCATGCGGCACTCTATTTTTGTTATTGCATTCTTACAAGATACTCTTGGAGATATTTTCTTTTTTTCTTTTTTCCCCTTCCCTATGTTCTTCCTGAATCGTCCAAAGCCCTTCAGAAAGAGAAGCAGACACCTATGAAGCCATTTAGCCATAGGCAAGCTCCTATGCACCCTCCCTCACAGCCTTCAGAATGAGGCCCAGAGGGCTATTGTATGGCTGTGGCCTTGCAACTTAGGGCATGCTTCACAGTTGCTGAGCCTGCTGTGGGACACTTGGCTTCAAGACCTTTCCATCCAGAGTCTGAAAGGAAGAGAAGCAAGATGGTGCACATCACAGTGCCTGCTCCATGCCTTCAGCTCCTTTTTCATTTGTCCCCGGCCCCCCCACCACTATCAGAACCACGTGACTGTAATTTTCTCACAGACTTGTTAGGACATTGGGCTTCTTTTTGAAGGCAAGGTGAGGTTGACAAGTAAGCACAGGTGCCCAGAAGGAGAAGCAGGACAGGACCAAAGTATGTTCTGACTGCAAAGATGTGACTCCCAACCTCCTCCAGTAGACACATTAAAGACCTGAGCCGTGAAGGCTCTCTGTATCTCTCTCCAGGACCCTGCACTCAAGAAGTAAACATTTGATTTCAAGATATGCCCAAGCTCTGAGATGCTGCTGTGTCCCACAGCACACCTGAACTCCGGGCCCTTTGATCTTCCACCCGAGATCTTTAAGGATGTTAACTCTTCAGTTGACAAACCCTGTCTGGCTCTTCAATGTGCATGGTGACTTGCTCCTCCAGGGAGACCCAGTCCCCAGCATCCTGTCAAAGATGCACAGGTCTGTACCATACAAACACACGACTGGGTGGAGGGGTGACAAAGAGGCCATTCTCAGCACAGTCCTAGGAAAGACTCTTGTCAGAGCTGATCCTTGTACACAAACACATCTCTAGAGGACAGAAACCTGGCGGGGACACTCCAGCCTATAGAGCCCCCTTGAACTCAGACAGAGGGTTTGGGTCAGGTCAACATGTATAACCAGTAACCCACAATGTTAAATCATGGGATCAAAGAACATTCCAGAATGGTATTCTCATCCAGTCCACAGGGGAGGAGTTAGTACTTTGGAAAGTTCTTGTGCACATTGCTCATACATTGCTCCAGAGCACACGGTCAATCATCCTACTTCCTCATGTCCTGCTCAACCATATCCACACCCCACATACCCTTGGGAACCTTTGATTCTATGGGCTGTGGGAGGCTGTGTCCTGGACATCTTAAGCCTTGGGGTCAAGGCAAGGCATCTGTGTCAGGATACATGGCACAGGGACTACAGTTGCCACCTTGGAAAGAAAAGCTTACAGAGAGTGGTCAAATGCCTAGACTCAAGCTTCCATCTTTAAACACTCAACTGCCCTGAGAGTCGCCATTGCCCAGCAAGCCTGTCTACCTCACTGCCCTACTTTCACCTCTGTCCCTGTGACAAAATACCCCAAGCACCAAACAACCTAAGTGTTGAAGAGTTTTTGTTTTAGTGGACAAGTCTAGGTTTCAGTCTATTGCTGTATGTCAGAGGTAAGAACTTCAAAAAGTTAGTTACATCACACCAACAGTCAGGGCAGAGAGAAGTGAATATGCATACATTTTTATTTGCTTGTTTGATTTCTGTTCACGTTGTTCTTTCCTCTTACATAATTCAGGACACCCTACCTCTCTTCTCATGAGGGCAAAGCACAGAATAAAAAGAATTCACTTGGTAGCCAAGAGTAGACTTGATACCCTATAAGCATATACAGGGGGAGGAGGTCCCCCTTTAGTCACAGTCATAGGGGAGGGGAGTAAGGGGAAAATGGGAGGGAGGGAGGAATGGGAGGATGCAAGAGATGGGATAACAATTGAGATGTAATATGAGTAAATTAATAAAATATATTTTTAAAAATTCACTTACAGTGTTGATGCTTGGAAGAGAGGATTCTACTAGCCACTGAACCCCAAACCACCCACAGCAACTGATCCCCAAACCACCCACTGTATCTTCCTTGAAGGGGGGGCACCTTCAGCATAGACATCACAATTTTTGGAAGGAAAGATCCTCAGAATGTATTTCTAATCAGTGTTTTCAAGTGTTATCATTTCCTTATACCAAGAAATAAGTGGGGGCAGAGGTCTTAGCCCAGCATCGTCCTCCAGAGGAGCCAGTCATTCCTTCATCGGTGTGTTCTCAAAACAGTTACCTGGGAGTGATTTCTCTCCCCAAGTGACACTTTTTTTTAAAAGATTTTATTTATTATGCATACAGTATGCATCAGATCACATAATAGATGACTGTGAGCCACCATGTGGTTTCTGGGAATTGAACTCAGGACCTCTGGAAGAGCAGTCAGTACTCTTAACCACTGAGCCACCTCTCCAGCCCCCTGGGTGCCACTCTTATGTTCTTAGCCCACAGAGCAGCCCATCTGAGCACTTAGAGCTCCAGCAACTGCTCATTTTAACACTTTACATGTAAGGAAGCCAACATGGTTTGAGAAGTTAACACTTGGTCCAGCAAGTGAGCCCTCAAAGCAAGTTCCCACGTGTTAGGCTATAATTGATGAAGCACATCCTGGCTACAGTGGAGGTGGGGGCCCCCTCTGCTTGATGAGAGCACACTGGATAGCTTGGGGTTCAATTACTGGTTAAACCCACTCCTGTGTACCTTCAGCACCATGAGTGAGCCCCTTCTTCATTCTGTGCCTTCCCCTGTCCACTCACGAGGTGCTTGTGGAATAGCATGGGTTGGGGTACCTTGTGATAGTGTGCCAAGGGAAGCCCTGTCCATCATGACTGGCTCTTCTTATGACTCTCTGTCTCTCTGTCTCTGTCTCTCTGTCTCTGTCTCTCTCTCTGTCTCTGTCTCTCTCTCTCTGTCTCTCTCTCTGTCTCTCTCTCTCTCTTTCTCTCTATTTCTCTGTCTCTGTCTCTGTCTCTGTCTCTGTCTGTCTCTCTCTCTCTCTCTCTCTCTCTCTCTCTCTCTCTCTCTCTGTGTGTGTGTGTGTGTGTGTGTACACACGTGAAGGCCGGAGGAAGACATCGGGGAATTCAGTCAGTTGGTCTCCGCCTTCTTTATTTACACAGAGCTGCTTACCTAACTCTGCAGCTCAGCTCTTGGTTGACTGGTTGGCCAGTGAGCTGCAGGGATCTTCTTGACCCCACATGACAGCTTCATTTCCAGCAAGACGTCTTCCTCAGCTCCTCACGGGATGCTGGGGGTCCACACTCGTGCTCACTCTCGTGCATGCGAGTGGCCTTAAGAGTTGAGCAGCTTCCTCTCCTGCAAGCTGCTACCTCCTGTACCTCCAAAGACAGTCCCCGTTGGCCAGGGTTTAAGCGGTTTCCTTCTCAGTGTGGGCCTGAAGCAGACAACAACATGGGATGTTGCTGAGCAGAGCATTCATCTTAACTGTTGGAGCTTCTAAGTGGGACCATCCCATCTTCCGCCCACCGTTTGAAGCCCAAGGAGCTGTGGTGCCAAGGATGGCGACGTCCTAGGTCTTTTTGAAGAAGAGGAAGCAGCAGCCGAGTCTTCTACAGCCACTCTGTGTCCCAGCTATAGGGCTTTGGAGAATCATCTTATTAAATGCCTTTGTATCCACTGCAACACCAAGCACCCTGTGTGGCCACAGTGAATAAAGACTTTGAGGACCCCAGTGAACCAAAGACAAGCATGTGAGGATGAGAGAGATCCAGACATAAGTCAGAACATGTTTCCAGACCCAACAAGTCCATAGGGAATCAGTCTGTAACCTGTTTGCTTTTCCCAGTCACATAGATATCACACACACACACACACACACACACACACACACACACACACACACACACACACACACACCACACAGGCAAATGTACATAGACATACAAGTAGCACATAGGCACACAGATAGGGGCACACAGAAAGATACATAGACACACATATAAATATACACACATATAGATGGATACGGAGATATATGTAGACACATCAGCACATATGCACAGATAACATATACCCAGACACACAGGTACACATATATCTAAACATGTACGTACATCTACTGAAACACACCCATATACAAGGACACATGTATATGGACACAGATGCAAACCAGACATATGTGTATGCATACGCATATACACGCAAACACAGATAAACACATCCACATATAGAGACAGACAGATACCCTCCTCCAGCCAGACAAGGCTCTATGATCTTGGAGAATTAAAGGTGAGGTGACATTTTCTCCTCAGAAGGGATGTTCTCTGGTTTGTCACAAAGGGAACAAGGGCCTTAAACTACACCAGTGTTTTTCTTCTGTCTTGATTCAAGTTACATAATCAAAGCTGTGCTTGGCTCTTGGTGTCTGGAGGAAAGCAGACTCTACAGCTAAACAACTGCAGTGTCTTCCCCTCCTCTCAAAGACCGTGGATCCAAGCCGTCAACAGGGCACCTCGCGCAAAGCTCGGAGCTCTGTTTCCTCCTCTGTGAGGTGGGAGTGACCCTGGTCACCTGGTGAGTGTGTTCGAGTGTGGGTCCTGACTCTTCAACTCTCCTCCAGATGCCCATGCTTTGTATCTGAGTGTCCTGTATCCACTGTCCTCTGAGTAGGTCAGACCCCACTGAGATGTGGTAAGAGGTAAGTGGGGGCGCGATTAAGAAATCATCTGCAATGTGGGTATCTACCAGGAATGTGAGCTACTGCCATGGTCCTGTTCTCATTGACCTGGAGGCTGGTAGCATCGGAATATGTGATCCAATTAAAGTACACACTGCTCTATCAAACTAGAAGTAACCCAACTCACGGGCAGTGACCTCATGAAAACAAGTCACCTGATCAAAAGTCCCTCATTGCTGCCTCTTTCTGGAAGGCCTTCCAGACTCATAATGGGAAGAATCTGCCTTGGTGGCACCTCTTAAGCCACTTATTTTCAAGAGTCATGGCCACCACTGCCAGTGAGGGTGTTCCTGAGGGCATGAGTACTACCTGGTCATCTGGGTACACAGCCACAGAGCTGGTTCAGTGCCAGGAACAGAGAGGCTTCCTGTTTCTATACCTGCCAACTGCACAGGAACGTGAAGTGAAGGATGAGTCTGTGATGATGGACAGGACCCAGATCTGTCATCTCGGCAGATTCTTTGCTGTTTCTGTAACTGATCTCCTGAGACCAGAGTTCCTAGGAGCACAGCCCATGGCTGAAGCCTGCAGGATGTTTATCTTTTTTTTTTTTTTTTTTTGACCCAGGGCATTCTGTGCATGTTTCTAAGAGATGGGCTCCTTAATCTACCCTCAACCAACTAGAACTTCACCTTTTCTTCCTGAAAGCAGTAAAAAGAAAAAAATTATCATCTACCATAAATTTCATAGGAAAAAAATATTGGTAGGGGCAGGATGGAAGAGTTTCCTCCTACAACAGCTCCAAAAAGAAATTCCAGCTTCTAGTATAGACATGATTTAATTTCCACGAACAAATCAGCTGGCTCACACAAAGGCAGTAGTGATAGGAGAAAAAAAAAAGAAAAAAAAAAGAAAAAGAAAGAAAACACAAAACACAGCATAAACCACAGGGGGCTGTGTGACCCGACAGGCTCCCCCGGAGGACCCTCATGACCAGGCTGTGGTGCACACTCCTTGTCGCGGAATACACCTTCTGCTCTGGCTAATTACTTTTTAAAATTCATATCTAGAGCCATGGGCTGCCTCGTGGGATTAAGCACAGTATGCTGTGCAAATTGAAAATAAGAGAGCTGTTAGGAATATATGCTTGCCTCTATGATTACTGCAGCAAACAAAGACAAAACATTAATTTACATCTATTATAATAGAGAAACAAAGCCAGAGACACTCCTGGCATCTTGGGCAAGAGACGGATTTGTAAAGGTGAGGTTCTCCAGAGACCGTGTAGGTGATGGGCTGCTGCGGTGGAGTTGAGGGATTGAGGACTCCACTGGAAGTTGCCACACTCCTTGCCTACTTGATGGACAAGGAGAGAGATGCAGGGGACAGAGAGACAGGACCGCATCTGCCTAGCAAGCTAGGGGAAACAGGGAGTGGGTTTCTCTCAAATTCACACCTGAGTTTCTGACAGGACATGTTTCAGACATGGACTTTCTTTTTTAATCAAAAGACTGCGAGAATCACAAAGAAAGTCATGGCAATGTGTGCTTTACACTTCTCTTACGTTCCGGGTGGTCAACACATGTGTGCTGTACTCTTTCTATTGTGGTAGACACTTGGGTTGTTTTTCCTGGCCATAGCTGCGGACCACGATGAGACCAAGGACCTGTCCAAAGTCAAACAGATTAAATGGTGTCACCTAGACTGTCTCTGTGACACTGGAGTGGACACGGAGGCTCTGTGGTCCCTAGACAGTCACTCTTTGCCATTCTCCACTGGAGTGGACATGGAGGCTCTGTGGTCCCTAGACAGTCGCTCTTTGCCATTCTCCACTTTCTCAACCTGGATGTTCCGTTTTTCTTTTTTTTTTTTTTTTTTTTTCTTTTTTTTTATTAATTTATTTTTGTTACATCTCAATGTTTATCCCATCCCTTGTATCCTCCCATTCCTCCCCCCCCCCCCATTTTCCCATTATTCCCCTCCCCTATGACTGTTCCTGAGGGGGATTACGTCCCCCTATATATTCTCATAGGGTATCAAGTCTCTTCTTGGCTACTTGCTGTCCTTCCTCTGAGTGCCACCAGGTCTCCCCCTCCAGGGGACATGGTCAAATGTGAGGCACCAGAGTACATGAGAAAGTCGAAAGAATCAAATGGTATATACTCACTTATATCTGCATACTAGCCCAAGGGGCATGTCCCACCAAAGCCTTCACTTACCAGGAAACTGGGACAGAGGGGAAGGCATCCTATTGGGACTCTAAATGAGAGACGCATGGGAGAACAGCAAAATAAAAGGATCCAGAGGGTCCTAGAAATCTACAAGTAGAACAATATGATAGGCAGATTTGGGCCCAGGGGTCCCGCTCAAACTAAGGCACCAGCCAAGGACAATACAGGAGGTAAACTTTAAACCCCTACCCAGATCTAGCCAATGGTCAGAATATTCTCCACAGTTGAGTGGAGAGTGTGATACGACTTTCTCGGATGTTCCGTTTTTCATCTTGGATTCATTTCACTCAGGTCAAGGTACCTGGTCTCAGAGTCTCTGTGAGCCATGAATAAATACACAGCATTGCCTCCTGCGGTCTGTCACTTTGCATTTCCCCAAACCCCATATGGAGGTAGTGTATAAGGTGTTAGGTATTAACACATCCTACCAATCTGTTTATATCAGAGGTACCAGGTCTTCCTCAGTTGGCACTTGGGGGTTATGTCATTGCCTGAAGCTCTCTACTGTCTTCCAGAGGCTTGACTACCTTGAACCAGCAGTGACCCAGACCTTTCTGCATCTGGCCTGTGTCAAAGATTGTTCTCTCACTTTCCATGTCAGAGCCTGGTCCACAACACCTGCCTACAAGACAGTGATAATCCTGTTCTTGCAGGGACAATGCCAACCTTGGTAGAACCTCAGTGGGTCTGAAGTATCTGTGAGGTTTTGGAGTCCCATTAAGGCAAACTCTTGCAGGATAGTTCCCTGATCGGCTTTTGAAGGGGGCTGAAGAAGCTATAAAGACATTTGCAGTGTTTAATTCTTCTTAGACAAAGAAAAATCAGGCCACATTATGTTCCATCCAAATATTTGAAGGCGGCAGATTTAGCTCTCAGCCATGTGTGTGCAACCTTCATTAAGTCTTCTGATGTTAAATGCTCTGTTGACCTCCCTTGTTGCTTAGGAGGGACTGAGCCAGGTTCTAGTCACCACACTGCTACCTACTCACTGCAAGACTTTGAAGGGTTGCCTGCTCCCTCTGACCCTCCATTTCCTCTTCTGTCCCATGGGTTCGAGGCATTGTATTCTACCCTCTTACGGCCAACGTCGACACTCTGAGCCATCACAATAATTCGTAGCCAAAGCAGAAAGGAGGAAGGAGGACACCTAGAATAGAGTGGGTGAAGAGGCAGACAGTGGGCTGTTCTCTTTCCTTGAGTCCTGGGTTTTCAAGGGTTTATCTGGCAGAGACACAGAGAACATTTACACATTGGAATAACTCTGTGAACCCAGATAAGATTGTGCCAGTAATACTGCAGCCAACAAGAGCTCACCACAGCTTCCTTTCAGTTAACCATTTCAATCACAGCCCATGCGAACCCCGACCCCTGTTGCTCTGCAATACAAAAAAAGAGAGCTTACGCTGCTAAGTATGGAGGCTGTACAGTCTTTCTCTGGAGCCCAAGGTCCAAGGCTCTCTTTGAAAGAACATTCCTTCGGCTGTTGTGGGAGATACGTTTGCCCCCTGCCCTGCAGCAATTCATTATAGATAACCCTTCCTGATTAATTTTGCTTTAGCTTTAACTTTGGCATTAAAGAAAAAAAGAAAGAAAGAAAATGCTGGAGAGGTAAGATCTCCCTCCTAACACTCAGCGCGCGGTTATTTTTAGCCCAATCTTGGGTTTGGTGCAGAAAGGGGAGTGCGTCTAAATTTAGAAAGAAGTGACATTGTTGATTGTCATTAGGAGTCGTGGCTATCAGGCCCGAAAGTCAGCATAGCAGACCCTCTGTGATAAATAACAAATCAGTGACTTCCTTGAAACTCATTTTAAGGCACGTCAACTGGAAGTGTCTGAGGGTGGTTTGGATCAGAAGGTATGAGCTGGCTGATGTGCCACAGCAGGAGACTTCCCAACACCAGTAAATGATGCTACGTAGGGTTGGACTGCACCCCAGCAGAGTGGCCGCACTCAGTGTTACTGTCACAGCCGCACAACAGGAGCAAACGATGCTGAGACCGAATTCTACAGCCAAGTGGAGACCCAGGGTCCCTGCCTCTTTCTGTGATCCTTGGTGCTCAGATCTGTAAAATGATCTGACCATACTGCACACAGCACAGGGATGCCAAAAGGGCTGAGGTGATGCATGGGGAGCAGGGACCCAGGAAGCAACTCTCTGGGGGGGGGGGGTCTTAACATGGTGACAGGTGCCATGAGTATAGAGTTAGCAGACAGCCACAGTGACTTTATAATGCAGAATCCACAGGGAAAGGCAGCAAGGGACTGGCCCAGCCAGTTGTCTCTGTTGCTACTCAAAGTTAATGAGTAAGTCGCTCCATTCTCCCAACCCTGTTTACAAATGTTCCGCTGCACAGGTGCCATCTGAGGTCAGAGTTTCACTCTATCAAGTAAGGGAGGGACAGGAGGCCCAGCTCCACCCCACATAATTCTCAATGGCTACAAGGCACAGGGAACGGGCATGAAATCTAGCCCTGTGACGGCTGAACGGGTGACCAAGAATAAAGCCAGTGTGAACTTAGACAGTCAATTTATCAGCAATCTTCCCCCCTGTCACATCTCTTCCCTGTGCTCGGTCTTTAGACACAGGCATATTCTGGTACTTATTTTTTTTCCCCTCTAAAGTACTACAGAGATGAGAGTGTGTGGATGAAGGTGTGCTGGAAGCAATTAAGACTAAATAGTAGGATGGGGGCACTTATGAGGGAGGGAAGAGAAAGAAAGAAGAAAAACTGGAAAAGGGGTGGGAATGGGATAAATGTGTGTGATATGTGTCACTTTACAGATGCATAATATCATTTTGTCATTGTTATACCTAATTATGTACTCATATATTCATGTGTGTGTGATGTGAGAAACTATGGGGTTCCTTCTGCCCAGTGTTCTCATGCTGGCCAGAGCACACCCTGCAGGAGTCTGCTCTGTCTCTCCTACTACACATGGGTCCAGGGGATCGAACTTGGGTCTTCAAGCTTGTGAGCAGAAGCCCCTACCCATTTGCCTGGCTTGGCAGGTCTATTTTTGTTTTGTTTATTTGTTTTGTTTTGTTTTTATCAGTTTTAGGTCATGGAGTGGTAAGTTTACCGTTTTCTCCGTGATATTGCGCACACGAAAGTCCTTTAATATTCGCATGATTACAAGGGAATCTTTAAGTTTCATCTGGGTGGCCAGTGGTGACTTTTGTCATTACAGACGAACTTTGTTCTGCATAGTTAGTGCATCATATTCTCCACCAGTCCTACTCAGGCACATTGAAAAGCAATCTGGATTAATTTAATAAATAACAAGTAGAAATACAACACACTGGCTTTTAAAAGGGTAATGTTTAAGGAGTAGGACTCTATTTGATATGTACATACACATACATGCCCTGTATATCCCACAGAAAAGTCAATTAATAATAGTCACCTTGCCTACTTACCAGTGTTTATGTATGTGTGATGCACATGTGTGTGTTGTGTGTGCATGCGTGATATTTATGTATTTGAATATACATGAGCATTATTCGACTGTATATGGCTGTTTACGAATATGTATGTGTGTGCATGAATGTGTATGGATGTGTACATATGCATAAGTGTGTGTGTGTGTGTGTGTGTGTGTGTGTGCACAACATAGCTGGATCCAGAGGGCATTATGATGAAAGGAATAAACAAAGCTAGTCCTGAGGTGAGGGCACTGTGGAGGACACTCCAGGGCTGGCAGCTTTCTGGCCTGAGAAGGAAGTGGTTCACCAGGCTTTCTGAACAAATTAGAGCAAAGAGCAGCTTCAGCAGGGGGCTCTTCAGAATCTCAGTGTAGCACTCTTTGATCAGGCCACTTCTGCTGGCTATAAAAGCTGTTGGCATCGTGCTTGGTCAGAACTGGACTTTCAGTCTGTCTGCATGTGGGTGCCATGTTACCAGAAGTCCTGAAAGTACATCTATCAACACCCCCTGAATCTGGGGTAGAGCTCCAGACTCCAGACTTATGGCCTTTCCTAAGAGGAGTGGAGTCACGCAAAAAACAGGGGAGTGCGGTCTGGGGAGGGTCCTTGAGGTTGATTCAAAAGCTGGGTTTCTAAAGACAAGGGCTGCAAACAGACAGCACATCGTCATCCCTGCTTGCCTCAGTGAAGCATCACAGTCATTCTGGTCAATTCTGCCTTCCCTGCAGGACACATGGACAGAACAGGTTGTCTTGAGTTGCTTTGCGCTGCTGTAACAAAACATTGGAACCTGGTTGTATTATGAAGTCAAGGGGGTTTATCGGTTCTGGAGGTACAAAAGCATGCTGCCAGCACCTATTCTGCCCAGTGAGGGCGGATGGGGCTAGCACCAGGAAGAGAGAAGGCCACGCAAAGAGGTCAGGACAGGAAGCAAGAGAGCCTGCTGAGAAACCCCAGCTCTCTCTGCAGTTTGCTCTCTTGTGGGAGATAACTCACTTTGTCTGATCAAGGTACACCCCTTCTAAGGGTGGTATATCTCGCCTTGCACTCATTCTGTTAGGCTCTACCTCTTAAAGTTCCACCACCTATTAATGCTACTCCACCCTGGGGACCAAGCCCTCAGTATGAGAACCTTTAAGGACACACACCGGAGGCCCACTCAGACCCCAGCCGAAGCAGAAGCCTCGCATGCTGTCTAATGGAGGTGCAAACAAAGCTTTGCATCAGCGAAGCCATAAGGCCATGGATCACATCTCTTTGCCACAGCCAACTGTGTATCACTTATTGAGAATAAGATCCAGCCATACTTTCAGCCCTAGATCAAGTGATTTGACTGTGGTGGATACAGTGTAAGCCCAAACTTGTCACTTTCATCCTTCCTCACTTACGTTCCCTTCATTATCCAGGCGTTCTGCACCTGACCGGTGTCCAAAAGTGAGGCCCCTTATATATATTTAGACAGATTTGTATCAACATTGCATTGTTACACTTGACTTCTCCCTTTTTTTTAATTATGTAAAAAAAATCACATTAAGCCGAATCTAATTACTGCAATGTATATTAGAAGCAGGGCACCATCAAAATTTTATTTAAATTAATCAGGTTTTGATTTAAGATATTAAATTCAAATTAATCATGTAAAAATGGAAATGATCCTTGACGTGCTTCCAGCTGTGACTTCAGTCTGTTTTCTCGTGAGTCACTTTCGGGATGTCTTGGGGGGAACATTACAAAAATTCACGCAGGAGCTATTTCAATTACAGTTATTTAGCAGGACAGATGTAAAGAATATGGTATAATTAAGAAGGAGCTGATGACATGGCCACAGATTTTCAGGATTAAAACTAAAAAAAAAAACAAAAAAAAAACAACAAAAAAACCCAAAACAAAACCCTACGTGGACTAGAATGAAAATTGAGTACTGGCCGTGGTGCCCAGGTCCAAGTGTAGCAGAGCTGAGCATGCATTACAGAGGGTGACAGAGGCACGGGGCTTTTTTTCTCTGAAGCTATCTGCACCCTCCGACTTAGGTTTCAACTTTGAAGTTTCATTAGCAGGCTGCTACTAACTGATATTGCAATTCTTATCACTCCTTAAATTATCTTCCCCCATGGCTAGCAGAGCCGTGGACTAATTTGATTCTAGGGCTATCAAAAAACCTCTGAGAGTTAAAATAACACTTCAAGACCCACCTGAAATCAAATTGCACATATTGGCATATATAATATTGCATACAGAGATAATTTATTATTTATACTTACACGTGATTATATCAATATCTTCCTTAAAATTGATGCTAATTTCTCACATCAGTAATATGTTTGACGAGGTCATAGAAGGCTTGTACATAGCCTGGCCTGTTTTAGATGGAGTGGGACAGAGTCCTTGGTTTTTAAATGATAAGAACAGTGTACAGCATTTGTGAAGGTGGTGTGGTCTGCCCTAAGCCTTGCAGCTTATTGGAGGCTGGGGACAGAAGTTCCCTGTTATTGTTTCTCCCCAAATTCTCCAGTTATGTCACTATCTCTGTAGTGGCTCAGGTCTGGAGAGCTTTGCTTAAGGAGCCCTGACAGTCAGATTACATCTTCAAGGGCCTAGCAGGACGCTTGGTCAGAACAGAAATCTTTGCTGGGTGACTGAAATTGGGCCCCCGGTCTATTTCCAGTGTTTTGCCTGAACCCCTAAGAAGGACTGGGGTGGGGGCTTTCCAGCCCCAGGACGTGACTCACTCAGGGTTTCAGAGTGTTCAGCGATCAGTATTTCCATGCACTGAGCAATGGGTGTGTGTCCTCTTTTGCGTCCTCTCGAACAGACAAACAACTTGCTCTGTCATCCGTGTTCTCTGCCACTCTCCCATCTCCACAAGAACCCAGTGACTGTTGCTGTGTGATCTGCGTTGCTCCCACGCTGGGAATGAGCCAAACATGTTCCTATCCCTAGTCCCAGTCTTCCACCCAACCTCTGCAGCTCCTCCTGGCAGGCTGACATATTGGCCTTCCAAACTGTCTTTTCCTCTGCACAGATAACCTCATAGCATGGAACACAGCCTTGTGGCTCACAGGTAGCCTTGACTTGGAGAACTATAAGGACTATTTTTTGTTGTTATTGTTGGTGGTGGTCATTAGACTCATAGCAGCTAGTGTGGGACTCAAAAGCCAACAGAGACTCAAAACTTTTGCCCAATGAAGAAGAGAAAGGAAGGAAACAGAAAAGAGGTGGGGCAGATGAAGGTGTAAGTTCACCCCCAGCACTCAATGTGGAGCGTCTCCTTTCTGATTTATTGCAATCTTCCTGACTGGACTGTCTACTCTGTGAGACTGTCCACTCCATAAATGGTCCCATATTAGTTGTGTGTGTGTGTGTGTGCGTGTGTGTGTGTGTGTGTGTGTGTGTGTGTGTGTGTTGGTGCAGATGTTATAGCGAGTACATAGCTTATTGATGAGGTCAGAATTCCTATGTAACAAAAATCCATGTAATGAATCTTTCAAAATTATGTTTACTATTTAAAACACTGCGTCCGGTGGTAACATATGTCTTGCCCTTCATAGAAAACAAGCATCGTCTATCAATGCTAGAGCTGACTGTCCACCCTTTCCATCTATTTAAAAGGTGTCAAATATTAGGTCAAAAGAGTAATTTTTCCTTTAGTTTCTCAATGGTACTTTACACTTCTACCCTGGCCCCATGTAACATGGCAGGATGGAAAGAATTTGGTTTATAGTCACCACTTCCATGTTGTGTCTACTAAACACAAAACTTCTCCCCTCTGGTCCTGTTCCCTCACTGTGAGTGACTGATTGCTTTGGGATGCATGTTGTTTCTGCCCAATAGTAGGGACCCTGGACCTCAAGATCATGGCTGTGGTATTTGCTTCTGTCTTCAGAAGCCTGGAGGAAGTCTTTCCTAGAGTAGGTTTAAGAGCTTCCTGGTACTCAGAGTTCCATTCAATATTCTCTGGGTAGCCCTGGCTCTTTTAGAACTCACTCTACAGACCAGGCTGGCCTCGAACTTGGAGAGTTGCATGCCTCTGCCTCCCAAGTGCTGGGGCTAAAGGCTCGCATTACCACCACCTGGCTCTTTTGAGTATTGTCTAGCCTTGTCTCCCACGATTCTGCAGAATGACACCTGCCCCTTACAAAGTCCAGCTAGATATCAGCTCAGTAACTCACAATCTCTGTGAGATGGTTTGCCTGGAATCTGTGCATGTGCAGAGACCTGTAGGTAAGCAGGAGGCCATCTCTCTCACTTTATCATCCCCGTCTGCTCTTTCCTTGTCTTTAAATAGCCCAGCTGGCTTAAACGCAGGGTCTTTCCTTGTTTGTTACCCATGGCTGGGATGGTCCACTACTGGTCAATGCCACACGTCCCTCAGGAGGTCTCCAAGTCCCCTTGCCTGGCAATCCTCTCCTGGTTGTTTTCTATTGCTCCCAACAGAGTCCATTTCTACACCTGATTTTATTTTTCTTCGTAATGTTTATCTCCTGAAATGACATTTTACTTATTAACATCTCTGCTTCTCCAACTCCATTACTAAAACTATCTTGCTCAATCCAGAGTGCCCGGCCAAGTCATGGGCACTCCACAAACTTTTACTGACTAGATATGTATGCTTGAAATGTGCTGAGAATCGCCTTCTCTTCGGGGAGATTGTAGGCTCCTTTGAGAAACGGGAAGCTCCACCTGCTGTGTCCACTTGTATCCGTGGCAGGCAGCTGAGCACCCTTGACTGAGCATGAGAGAAAAACAAGCCTGGGGAATGCAAGACAAACCCACAAGGTCACAGAAGAAGAAAGCCTGAGGGGAGGAGTTCTAGAGAGAGGCCCGGAGTAGGAGAGAAACAAAGATGAGGGCGGAGAGTGAAAGAGGAGGAGAAAAGCGTGCACAGCCACAAGCACAGAAAGGGACTGCTGAGGCCTGTGGCCCAGAGCCTCAGGCTACTCTTCTTCAGCATGCCTGACAGCACGCACCCTGGGAATGCTTCTTACATCATCCCCTCGCCCTTTGGAAGCCAAGCGCCATCTTATTTACTTAGAGCTCCTGGTCAGCCCTGAGCCCTTTGTGAGTGGTGAGGTCCCTGAGAGCTCCCCTAGAGGCCTGGGCGTCCCCTGTAGCACCAGGTCAGGGACAGCCAATTACCACAGAAAAAAAGGTCTTGGTGGCTCCTGCTAATTGCTGTGGCCTCAGCAGGTCTTAACTCACTCCTACCCTCCTCCCCAGGCCCAGTTCCCAGGGGCCCAATACTTCTTCAAGCACACAGATGCAAACTCTGGAGAGATCAAACATCCACAGCCACTTTGCACAGGGGCTGCAAGTCATCACAAAATGTCTAGAGAAATGAAGACCCCACCCCCATATCCCCCCCCCCACCAAGTGCATCCCTCGCTCAGGAATCTTCAGTGTATGCCCAAACACCCACAGCACCCTCAGGTTAGCCTTGCCTGGAGGCAGCTCCTGCTCCCCTCTGACACTGGGAAACCTCAGTCTCCCAGGAGTCCCCAGTTGGCTGAGGACATCACAGACCACAGTTGCATGGACCAGCACTGTAATCAAAGCCACTCTATTTGTCAAACTGCCATGACTAACCTCTGGCTGCCCAGAGCTGCTGAAGGGCCACAGCTCTGAACAGGGACTACAGATTTGATCTATGGACCCCAGGTCTTTTTCATGGAATCCAGAAGCTGGATGTTTTTTTTTTTTTTTAAATCAGAGCTGTGTCTCATGACTATACTGTGCCATGTTATCCACAGGGTCAAAGCAGCACCTAGGGACAGAGATGCTTCTACCGGTTTGGCAGTGGGCTTGTCTATTCTTACCATGAGGGCAAGGTGAGGTTTAGCTATATACTTCAAGGAGTTTTTAAGAGGCTCAGGTCAGGCTTTACCCATGGAGGAACAATAAGGAACTCTGAAAACTGACTCTGAGATCACAGGCCACTCACCAGCTGAGGAGCGGAAGACTGCCCTTTGCTCCCACCGCACAGATGGGAACCTAGGGGTTTGTAAGCACCTGTTGGTAGACCAGTTCTTTAGAAGTGGAAGGCGAGAGTGAAGCAGACACAGGCATTGTTCACAGCAGCAGGAGGCGGCCCCCTTTGCTGGCCTAGCCGCCTTTATTACCTCAGGCATTGTCCTCGAAGGTGTTTTGCCCAGCTTTGGTCTGCTTTAGTTCACTCTGACCTCCTTTCATGGAAGGCAGCTGGGATTAAATCGCAGTCTCACCACAGAGGCTGAGGCACAGGCAATGTCCCATAATGGTAGACTGGGACTATAGTGACCTGGAAGAGCCGTTAAGATTGACCACTGCAATATACTTACATTAAATGAGTAAGGCCATATACCCTGGATACTCGATGATGCCGGCATGAATTGCTCACGCCTGGCCCCTCCAAGGTCTGGTCAATAGTGTACCATCATTCAGGGTACACTAGGGATGTGCCTTCCCACTCCCTGGCAGCATGTAGCCCTCTGACAAAGCTAGCAGAGTCAAGCTAGGAACCAGGATAGTGGAGTGCCTTGGAGGCAACGGGACTTGGCTTTCCCCAAGACATTAACCCAGAACACCTCTCCAGGATTCTGGAAGACCTTTCCATGCCCCTGCCAGGCAGTTCCATGGGCAGAAGGAGTCTTCCACTTTGATACCTCTGACTTGGAAGCAGGTGTCCAAATCTGCCTTTGTGGGAGAGCAGTTAATTTCTCAAGGCCTAAGCCGACCTGTCACACCTCCCATCTGATAGCTTTGACTTCCTTCACCCTTGACTGTGTCAAGATCAGAGGTGTGGCTCCCATCCCCCACCCATGCTGCAGAGGCAAAGGCAGAAAACAGGCTGCTTGTCACCAAGAAAGGAAGATAGTCTCGGGGCCACCTGTCCACTGCTATTTGATTCTAGAAGCTAGAATTATTAATTTTTTTAAAGCACAAAACAAAACAAAAACCAAAACCAAACCAGGCTCCTCTGTACAGTGATGACCCCCAAGACAACCTGGTTTGGATTGCCCCTTTTCCCCATCTGTGAAGTGAGCTTCTGATACCCCCTTCAGGGGACTGCTAGGCCATAAGATCTGAGACTCTAACAGGTGGCTCCAGCACCAATGAGTTCCCAGTTCTCAAGATCACAGCTTGGCAAACACGGTCCCATTTGAGCCCTTGCTGGGCTCACAGTATAGGTCACTCTTACCTCTGCTGAGCAGCAGGCTCACTGAGACATTGGCATGCTCACAGGATTTACTCAGGGCCACAGAGATCTCCAGAGGTTAAGACTCTGGTAGAAATTCAGTTTTGTTTGATTACATTCTATCAGCAAAGTCACCTTACAACAAGGCTGGGGAGATGGGCAAGTAGGTAAAGTGCTTGCTTTGCACACATGAGAACCTGAGTTCAAATCCCAGATACTATGAATAATAATGATAGCAATAATAATAATAATAATAATAATAATAATAATAATAATAATAATAATAATAATAACCCAAACATGTTGACGTGGGTTTGTAATCAAAGGCCCAGGCAGAGAAGGAGACAAGTGGATCTTTGGGGGCTCTCTGGCCAGCAAACCTAGCCTGTTTGATGAGTTTCTGATCCATAAGAGATCCCATCTCAAAAGAAAAGTGGTAGCTGCAGAGAATGCCAGCTAAGGGTGTCCTCTGGCCTTCAAGTGTATGTGCACGTACATGAATGAGCATGCTTGTGCACGCATGCGCGCTCACACACATACACACATGTGCGCACGCGCGCGCACACACACACACACACACACACACACACACACACACACAGTCAGACTGTGTAGCTGAGATAACAACAACAAAGTTAGCTGATCATCAACAGAACAGCAAGGAAACAATGGTTCTAATCAGGGTCCTGCTTTGGAGAGACAGTTACGTAAGAATAAAATAAATGTTCCTGCTGCGGGGAGCATACTCGGGCCCCTGCCCTGGGCAGAAAAGTCAAGGAGTAAGTGCTGGCTTCCTTTTCCTTCACACAGCAACCTTTCATGCAGGCTCCATGGTCCAAAGAGCAAGGATGATGTGGCCCAGAAACACATCAGATTCTCTGCCTGGATAAGCCTTTGGCCTCACAGGGGGTAAAAGGGTGACGCTTTGAGGCACAGTGAACGGGGGCTGTGTCTTTAACAGCCTGTCCTTGCCTTCTCTGGGTAGAGCACAGCAGCTGGGCTGCCCCCCCCCCCCATGGCACAGGCCTCCTGTTTTGCACAGCCTCTGAAGCCAGCCTGGCTGCTGCCCTGGGAGTCTCTCGGCCACAGGTGAGGTTCCACGGCCCTAGCAATGCCCAGGGGGCCAATCAGGCTGGGCCTGAATGAGGTAAGAAGGCGAGTCGCCCCGTATGCTCTGGGCTCTTTCAGAAATCTCAGCAGATCAATGTCACTGTGGCTTTTAATTACCCCCTCCTAGGCTTCATCATTATTTCATGGCCTCTAATACGCCCAGCAGGCAGCCCTGGGCATTGAGATAAACAACCACCCAGCATGGCCTGGCCCCTGAGGTGGTGCCCACTGTGGCTGCCCAGCCCAAGGGATGGTAGCCTGACAGGACCTTGGCCATGCTGAATATAGATGGAGCCTGTAATGTAGAAGAGTTCTTCTGTCTGTCTCACTTTAAAAGGGAACAACTGCATGCCAGGTGTTTGCCCAGAGACTGGAGACCTTATAGTCTATAGTGGCCCTGATTTGACTTCGTAGTCAATCCTCAGTAAGGTCTCTGTCACCCACTGCTGGTGCACACTGCCTTTTTTAAGGCTAGAGATCTCAACCCGGGATGATTTTGCCTTCTGGGGACACTTGACAGGTGCCTGGAGACACATTCCGTCGTCACAACTGGAGGAGGGCTGCTACTGGCATCTAGTAGGTAGAGGCCAGGGCTATTCAAACACCCTAAAAGACAACCAGACAAGATATCACCAGGGCCATGGGTAAGCAGCTCTGGAGATGACAGATACTTTCCTCTGCACAGCCTGTCCAAAGTCACCACACACAGCCACCCACTTTCGTCTCTAGTGGCAGAAATCACCAAGGGGTTACCTGGCCGCACCACTTGGTCATCTCACTCTCTCTACCTCAAAGTCCTTCCCAACTTCAGTCACCGCACACATTTTCTTTCTGAAAGTCACCTCTACCCATGGAGCTATGCCAGAGTGAATGAACACTGTGGGGCCATTCCCCTTTTCCCTCTGGGTATACAGAAGTTGGCTTCTGTTTCTCCCCAAACCTCTACTCCATGAGGCCAGCAAGTCACGTGCTGAGTCCTATGAACGGAATTTTCGGTCTTAGGATTTCTGATCTGGGATGGATTTTGATTAAAAAACAAAGCCATTTGGAGTCAGCCCTTCACGTGAGCTATTAGCATACAACCAGAGACCCTGACAGCTGAGGGAAGACAGGAGCTCCATAGGCTACCTCTCCAGCCCTTCAGCATGCAGGTCCATGTATGGGGTTAGTGTTTAGAAGCTAGTAGGTATTGGCTACATAGACGAAGCCATTTTATAGCTTCTGTGTGGAAAGGGAGGGTTAAGTAGGGCTAGACCAGCCTAGGATCCCCTGGAGGTCAGGGACAGTCCTTCCTCTCCCATGGCCAAGGAGGGTTGGGCCTCACCAGGTTACCCTGTTCCAGTGGGAAAGACAGGCAATGATGTCTGTTTGGATGTCTCAGGCCAAGCTGTTGCCTCTGGTTCTATAATCTGAGGATCTGAAGACAGCTGACTATGGGAGGGTCAGTGTCTCAGAGAGTCTGCCCACACCCGTCATGTCTGGGCTCAGCTCTGAGAGGGATTACCGTGGGGCTGTTGTTCTCTGGTCTCTTTGGAGGATGAGTCCATATCATTTTATAAGTCAGCAGACTCATCATTTAGCTGGCCAACTGTTGATTAGACAGACAGATGGAGATAAGAAAAGAAATTCCAGTTACATTTGTTTGGAAGAAGTTTTGAATGTAACAGTTCATCATAAACTCAATTTTAAAAAGAATGATTCAGAGAAAACTGGAGACTATGAACAAAAAAAAATTATAGGAATTTAGAAGCCAAGCACAGATCTGTGTATTAAGTTTTCACCCCTTGTTTCTTCTCCCCCTTTCACCTTTTCTTTTACCTCCTTTTCTTTAGTGTCTTCTTAGGATACATCTTCTGGAATCCTATTGGTAGGTGGACAAATGCCAAAGACCTGGCTGTACGATCTTTAATGAAGAATGGACGAACACTTGTTCAGGACCTAATTTGTGCCAATGCCTCTTCAAGAACCCTCACCATGTGTCACCCACGGTCATCTTGGTCATAGGCCTTCAAAGGAAATAATTCTTTCAGGGTTTTTTAATATTCATGGGCTCACAGCCTCTCTTGGGCTGGAGGATAATCTAGGCTAGCTCTGCTAGGTGCTCGCTCTGAATGAGTGAGCTTACGAAGCACACAGCACGCAAAACCAAAAGAACAGATAACCGAGCAGCAGAGACAGAGGAAGAGCAGACAGACTGCAAACCTGTCGAATCAGGTGCTCAGAGCACGCAGTAGCAACAACTGGGGAAGATGAGGCAGTTACCTTCCTCCCCATGGATGAGTTTCCAGTTTCTCTCTCCCATTGCATGAATGTTTGCATGGTAGGGAAAACAGCAGTAGTGTCTGTTGGAGATGCTTCACCATCCTTTAGGATGTATTTTAAACCTCAGCTATTTCTCTGTCCTTTCTACAGTGTCACATATTTGGGGAACCAGTACATCCCCTGGCAAGGAGCCTTGAAAGGCACTTTGAGACAAATGTGTTTGGATCTAAAATGGGGGAACAGGCTGCCCCATTTTCAGAGCCTGCTTGTCAGGGAGCCCAAACAGCACAGGACACTCTACTGATGTAATGTACGTTGTGGTAGACATTACATGCTTTGACTGGAACCATCTGACTTCAAAACCAGTGCCCACTCCTGCTCAGAAGAGGGCCTTTCATGCACACTGGATCCACTCTATGGGCAGCTGCACCAATGGGGTTTTGAAGACCATTTTAAACTTTATCCTTGATTTGAAGTTCACGTTTTTTTTTTCTGGATTATGGAAGAGGATTTATAATGTTTTCCCCATAATCTGACATTTGAGGCTAGATAGGTAAATGAACTGTTTATTGTGCTTCCTGTAAAAAAAAAAAAAGAGGGAGAGATTCTTCCTTGTTAAAAAAAAATGAAGTTAACACCATTGCCTGACCTCTGGGTCTCTCACCAAACTCTGAGTCTCTCTAAACTCTAAGCACCCAGGACTGAGAACCTATAAGTGAACTCCAGGCATCTTTAACCAAATGCTGGTATCTCTGACTAAACTTTACTTTCTCTTTCTGGACTCTGGTGTCCTACTGAACCCTCATTTTTCTGGTAGAATTCTGGTGTCTGTGACTAGAGTACAGCTGCTTTTGAAATCTGATGTCTCTCTGCCTGAGCTTTGGCATCTCCGATTAAGTTCCGGGGCCTCTGACTGGATTATAATTTCTCTGACTGAACTGTGGTAGGTTTGACTCAAATCTGGTGTCTCTGACTCAACTCTGGTGTGTCTGGTTGTACGCTAGCATCTATGATTATACTCTGGTGTCTGACTGAACCCTGGTGCCTTTGACTAAAGTCTGCTACCATTGACTGTGCCCCAACATCTCTGGTTGTGCTCTGGTGTCCCTGACTCTGACTAAATGCTGGTGTGTCTGACGGAACCTTAGTGAGTCTTGTTGAACCTAGCATCTTGGCTGTACTCTGGTGTTTGACTAAACCCTGGTGTGTCTGGTTGTAACCTAGCGCCTTGGTTGTACTCTGGTGTTTAACTGATCGCTGGGCACCTTTATTTCCTTGCTTTTATGTGGTAAGTACAGTGCAGGGCCATTTGCATTTGTTCAACCCATATCTATGACCATTCACCATTCTCCTTAGCTTCTACACATGTTCCTAACACTTTAGGAAGCCGGCCGCTCACACCATCCTAGACACTGTTTAGTGATGCCCATACTTAGCTCTCACACCTGAGCTTCCCCTGAGAACAGTAGTTATTTCTTCCACTGGCCAGCCAGGAACCACCCCAGAGAGACTGATTCTTCTCTTCTAGAACATTCTTCTTCCTCAATAATGCTCTCTCTACCATCTTCTAACAAGCATTTGTTTTCTTTCCCTTGCAGTTTTGTTTTTCTAAAAAAATGACAAAAGAGATGGAAGATTAAAAAGAAATTAACTCACAAAGAAACTACAGGAAAATGTGTGGTCATTGCCTTCCTCCCATGCAGAAGCCCCACCCTGTTTTGTTGCTCTCAGTTGGTGACCCTCTTTGCCAGCAGAACCTCAGCTTTTGTCCTGGTCACCTTTGTCATCTCACGGAGGAATGCCCCATTTTGGCAGGTGCTTGACTGGAGTTAACCACAAGCCATAGTGTCAACTGGTTAAACACCCACTCAAGTGACATGGGACAAAGTTTAGGGCAGCCACCTGCACATCTGCTCACCCCAGGCATCAGGAGGCAACGAGGCTGAGTCTGGGCAGGAAGGCAGCGGGGATGGGAGCTGTAAGGGCTTGACAATACAACCCAAGCCAGTTGCCCGGGACAACTATTCATAAGGGTATTTCATGGGAATCTTTCTACGATAGTTATTAGGGGTACAGGGCACAGCCACAGTAGCATTGTTCTGAGCTTGAATTTTAAACAGGAATCACCCTGAAATCAGTTCGTTGAGAGGCTGGCTAAGGAAGTCCATATTCAGGACTTGGTACAGGGGGACGACAAAACCTACTGATCTCCACTAGAGAGACGCAGGGCAGAATGCATATGGCACATTGACTCTGGCCCATGCGTGGCCAGCCTGATTCTCGGTTTCTTCACTTTAACAGCTGAATGACCTTACCTAGAAGTGCCAAGGTCAAGATGAGGAAGGGAGAGGCATGTAGGAACGCTGTGTGGCAGCCTTTGGTGCAGAACAGGCGGACTGTAAGGAAGTGAGTAGAAAGAAGAGGAGCCTATTGGTGATGTCACTTTCTGTGGGCCTGGATGTGCTGGTCATGGCTGGGTTCCCAAAGAATGTGCTTTCATTTAAGGTCAATAAGTGTAAGACTCAGGCACCTCTTCCTCTACATGCCTGCTATGAACCAAAGCATCAGGACCAGAGGGTGACCATGCTGAGCCTACCCTCACTCCCCAGCCAAGGAGGACCTGAGCCCTGCCTTCTCTGGATAAGGAGTGCCCCCTGCCTTCTTTTAGGTGCCAGCACATAACCCTGTCACAGCCAGAACTCTTGGCCAATGTTTGTTGTAGACACTCAGGCTGGTGGGGAGGCAACTCCTTTCTACAAATGAGTTGGGGACTTGCTGAATGATCTCAACTCCTAGAACCAGAATGTATTAGGACTTTTTTTTTTTTTTTTTTTTTTTTTTAGAAATACAATGCTACTCTCTTGAAAGTGCCAGGGGTTATGGCGTGGTGATGTAGCCTCAAGGCAGCCTGAGTTTACCTGGGGGAAGTCCAGGAGGAAGGTAGCCTTCAGAAACAGGCATGAGTGAATCCAAAGTCTTCCATCCAATGAGTCCTACCCCTCCTAAATAATTAGGCTGATGGTCTGGGGATGGTTTATAGCTATGGTTTGCTTTATTTGATGAACAATAAAGCTCCACAACTTGGCAAGGTGATGAAGACCAGTGCAGCCAAGATGTGAGCGTGATATTGTTCAGCCGAGACAAGCATTGTCTATCCATCACACTCCGTGCCCTCACAGGGACTGTGGGTGAATGTCCTCACAGTGCAATTATTTTGGACTCTAAAAGCAGTTTTATGAAATGCTCATGAGGAAAAAAATATCACACAAGACTTTTTTAAAATTAAATTTGTATGGAGATAGAAGAACTCAACTGTGGCTCTGCATCTCTGTGTATGCACACGATCTTCTGTTACCGTTGAGTGGAGAGTGAGATCTGACTCTCACACGAACTCTGGTGCCCCGTTTCTGACCATGTCCCCCAGGTGGGGAGACCTGGTGGCACTCAGAGGAAGGATAGCTAGTTACCAAGAAGAGACTTGATATTCTGAGAGCATATATAGGGGAAGGAGGTCTCCCTCAGTCACAGACATAGGGGAGGGGAAAAGGGGAGAAATGGGAGGGAGGGAAGAATGGGAGGAAACAGGGAAAGGGCTAACAATCGAGATGTAATATGAATAAATTAATAAAAAAAAAGGGAAGGGAACTCAAAAGAGGAGGTCACAGTTACAGGAAGGACGCTAATGGGGTTTCATCCAGCATTGCCTATGTGCCAGGCCAGAGGCTGGCTGCTTCAAAGGAGGACCAGGAACCAGCAGGGTTCCTGGTGTATTGAGATTTCTGGATATGTAAATCAGGGAAGGGGTGACATCATCATCCAGAGTCCTCAGCAACACAGTGGTGGGAGATCCGAGCCATGCACCTAGGCAGGGGCCCCAGGAAGCCAACATGTTCACCTCACTGTCCAGGTTGAGTGAGAAGAGACACTGGTGGACAGAGTTGAGGTCATAGAGGAGCTTCTTACCTCATGGCTGTGACAAAATACTCAACAGAAAACAACTTCAGGAAAGAAGTGGGGAGGAATGTAGGAAGGAACCTGAGGTGGCTCATCCCATCATTACACCTGCAGTGAGGAAAGACTAGACAGATGAATGCTGGCACTCAACCCATTGTCTTCTCATTCCTGCTGAGATCCTAGACTACACAGCGGTCACACCAACATTCAGAGTACATCTTCCTTCCTCTGGGAACCCAAGCTAAAAACAAAATACCTCACAGATATCCCTGGATAGCTATTTCTGTGGTAAATTTAAGTTCTGTCAAGGTGACAATCAAAACCACCCACCAGACAAACCCACATCCTATCAGGCCACCACCTCCCTGCGGGGTCTCGGCATTTAGCACCTGTAGTGTGGGCTTGTGGATGCTCATGGCTAGAGTTAACTTAGGATGCTATTCAGTATAACCTGATGAAAATATTTATCTGCCACAGTAGTTAGGGGCAGCTAGGCTGTCAAGGATTTGTGGCTTCTCTTTCCTTCCTTTTCTTCCTCTCATAGGAAATGAACTGAATTGTATGCAACTTTGCAGTCGCACTGGATTTGCAAAGAGGCTTGCTATCAGCTATAGATAGAATTGGATGTAGGACCAGGAAATGGTCCAGGCCATGGATGGTGGCTAGATAGTGATGAGTAATGCTCAGGCACTATGGCAACACAGGCCAAGGCCAATAACTGTGATCCTAGAAGTCAAGTAACTCTGGGACCACTGGAGTTATTCTCAGTGGTCCTCTCAACTGGCCCATTCATCTGATCAGAAAGTGCATTCATTAAGTAGGCAGCTAAAAGGGGCCTAGGGTGTTTGCCGTGCCTGAGTGGCAGGAAGAGGAGACCATAGCTAGAGATGTTTTAGTCCAGGTTGGGTCCACTTGGGTTTGGGAGTTTTGACTTATGTTCTTGGCCTGGGCTAGAACTGCCCCATCTCACAAACCCTTGTCCTGGCATGCTCACTCTCAAGTTGCCTGTGCGTTGTAGGACGGCTGCCAAGTATAGAAGAGCATCTAAAATAAAATGATCTGAGGTATATTGCACACAGTACCGTATGAAGAACTCACACCTCAAGATGAGGTCTTGGAAAATTTTCTCTGTATGTGCAATAAGAATGCACTGTGTTTTCTACTTAACCCTTCAGGAGTAAATAGTCTTCTGTCATGGATGGACATGCATTTGTCATCCTTTGTTTCTGCCAATCTCTTTAATTTAATTAACATTTTTTTTTACTGTTAGATGTCTATTTATTTGGAGAGACCTTGTGTTGTTTTGTGCTTCCCCCTTTTGTGTGTGTGTGTGTGTGTGTGTGTGTGTGTGTGTGTGTGTGTTCACCTGTATGTGTGCGTACACTCTCTCTTATATATTCATATTCATGTAGAGGTCAGAGGTCACACTGGGTATCTTCCTCTACCACTCTTCATCTCATTTTTGAGATAAATAAGGTCTTGTTGAATTTGGAGATCGACATTTTGTCTAGGCCAGCTGGCCAGTGGGGTTGGTACACATCTGTCTACTCTTCACCAGTGCTGGGTTACAAGTGCAGGCTGTCACCCCTGGCTTGGAATGTGTGCCCTTTATGTGAGAGTGTTATCATAGTGACCTCTCTTCAGGTGGACATTTTCCCTTTTACCATAGTGTTCTCACTATAGCCAGCCCTTCCTTAAGTGACATTTGTGTTTTATGTGTATATATATATATAAAATTTTCTGTAAATATCAAAGTTCTCCACTCTTTTTATTTTTATAATAAAATTCAAGGTTTCTCTTAAGGTTAGAAAAATTTAAGACATAACACAGTGAGATCTGTCTGTCCTACCAGCCTTTTAAATCTTTGTCATCCCAATATTGATAGGTGGATTCTTCTCTCATTATCAATTGATATGAATTCCTGTCACTATTGTTGAGAATTATAGATGTCTTGTGTCCATAATAATTCATAATTTATCTGCTTCCTAACCATCTACAATTTCAATTATTTTATTACTCACAGGGGCATTTTGCCATGAACTTGCTTCCACTTAATAGGTTAGCAAGATTCTTCTGCTCTGCATATTGCGTGCAGTCTCTCCTGCTTTGTGATAGTTGTTGAAGCATTAAAAACCTTTGTGTTTTTTAATCCATCAAGAATTTCCTTTTCAGATATCCTGTTTTATTACTGGCTTAGAAATGAAGCCTTCACTGTTAAATCGAAGGAAAACATATTTACCATATTTTAATCATGATAGTTTCTCCTTTGTTTTATTTATATGGAGCTTAAATATGTTGTATTTATATGTCTTTATTTTTGAGATTATAATTTAATTACAACATTTCTTTCTTTCTTTTCCTTTCTCCAAACTCTCCCATGTACCCCTCCCTGTTCTCCTCCAAATTCATGGCCTCTTTTTATTTTTTATAAATTGTTTTTATATAATATGCATATATATACATATACCAACATACGTACATATAAACATACATACACACATGTTTCTAAATAAAATCTGTTTAGCTCATATAATGGCACCTGTGTGTGTATATATATTTTAAGATAGCAATTGCTCACTTTCACTAGATCACATCAACTCCTTCATCTAACTGAAAAAGGTGGGGGGGGGGGCAGGGTTGTGATGGTTAACACAGATTGTAAGTTTGCTAAGGTTTAAAATCATTTAAGAATTAACTTCTGGGTATGCCTGTGAGGAAATTTATAGACCAAGTCAATTGAGACAGGAAGTGCTCCCTGCATGCATGCACGGGCTCTGATCCTAGACTGAGGACACAGTGGAAAGTGACCCCAGTACCAGAGTTTATCTATCTCTGCATCCTGACTGTGGGTACAGTGTAACCGGGTGCCTTACCCTTCTACAGCTATGCTTTCCCCACCTTGATGGACTATGCCCTGGTACCATGAGCACAAACAAACAAACAAACAAACGGTTCTGCTTCCTCTTCCTTAAACAGAATACGTGGTGGCAAACGCCCTCCTTCCTGACTGATGGGGACAATGACCACGCCCCATCTGCTCCTGTCCTTCAATCCTTCTTCTGGATCCTCCCACCCTTATCTTTTGGCGGCCATTCCTGGAGGGTATGTATTTGCCGACATTTCACAGACTCTATTTATCTCTAGTTGGTTTGTGTGAGATTCTTTGACTTTGCTTTTCACCCTAAACTTAGTCCAGTGGTCCTCCTGCCAGTCCCTACACTGGCGGATCTCAACCTTTCCAGTGCTGTGACCTGTTAATACAGTTCCTCATATTGTAATGACCCCAGCCATAACACTATTTTCTTTTTATTTATTTATTTATTTATTTATTTTATTAATTTATTCTTGTTACATCTCAATGTTTATCCCACCCCTTGTATCCTCCCATAACACTATTTTCGTTACTATTTCATAGCTATAATTTTGCTACTGTTATGAGTAAATAAATATCTTTGTTTTCATATGGTCTTAGGCAACGCCTTTTAAAGGGCCATTCTACCCCTCAAAAGCTACCACGGGTTGAGAACCACTGCCCTAGACTGTCTTCATTAGCTGTCAATCAATTTCAGGACCAAGGAATGACCCGAGAAGGAATTTTGTCAAAAGTAATGTGACAGTGGTGTGGTGGATTGAATGATAATCAATGTCCTTCCTGGGCTCAGGCATTTGAATACGGGGTCTGCAGCTGGTGGCACTCGTTGGACAGGTTGTGGACAGCAGCAGCCATCTGGGTGTGGGCTTTGAGAACTTAAAGCCTCGGGCTTCTTCCAGCTTGGTCTCTGCCTCTTGTTCGCGTTTGAAGACATGAGCTCTTAGCTTTATGCTTCTGCCACTATGCCTGCTGCTTGCTGCTTTGTGTCCCTATAGAACCATAAGCTCGAATAAACTCTTGCTTGTACAAGTTGCTTCTGTCATGGTGTTTTATTGTAGCAACAGGAAGAAGAATGGGGAAAACTGATAGATCCTGGGATGAACCAACTGTATCCATGGTGATCCATATGGTCCTGGACAAAACACAACACAGGTCCTTAAAAACAGAGGGAGAAAAAAACTGTCTGGAAGGTGCAGGAGTTATGGCTTAAGGTTCACCTGCTAGTCAAGGGCTAACTGGAAAAGCCCTGACTGACCTGTGGGGTGGGTTTCTGACCACATGATGCCAGTGTGGTGGCCTTAGGATTGAGAGTGGTACACCCAGTTGAAACTTTTTTGGGCTCCGGGATCTAGGGTCTCTAAGAGTTGGTGGGTCACTTGTCCCTCTTGAAAACCATGGAAATCAATAGCAAACTCTGTCCCCTGGACTCTAGACTTGTAGAGACTTGCCCCAACCCTCTTACGATGACCACAAGATCTTCCCTGTGTATCCAACCTGATTCTGCTCTCTGGAGAACAAGCTGTACTTCTGATAAGCAATATGAAAGAGCTCTTGGTACATCGTAGGGCATCCTTGCAGGGCTGCTGAAGGATATCTGAGGCCACAGCGACAGGCAGGGATAAATGTAATTGGAGATGGGGATTTGTAAAGACATGTTTTATAGAAGAGCCCAGCGAGGGTCACGGCTGAGGACAAGAACATTTGCATATGTGTGAGTATGCACACACACACACACACACACACACACACACACACACACACACACACATACACAGAGACACACAGAACACGATAGAGCTGGACAGAAATCAGACCTGCACCCTAAATCTCTATACCATCTTCTCTTTTCCTTCCTGCTCCTCTCCTCCTTTGTGCCCGGGTTTCTTCCTCTGTATGAGAGTCAAGATGCTTAACTGAAGTGGGCTTTGAGAATGAACCTCAAGCCAGCTAGCCAGTGTGCAAAGGTCAGAGTGCAAAAGCAGAAGCCTCGGATGTGGCAGGGACCATGCTCCCAGGAGAGCCAGAGAAACCTCTCCTCAGGGCAAGATTTTAGGACAGCGCAGAAAGCAGGCAAACACCACTCTGAAGAGACTGAGCAATAGTCACTCCTAAAGCTCAGTTAGCAATGGGAACAGTCTATGGACTCCAGGGCCAGGATTTTTCTGTTCTCTCATAGGAAACATTTGTTCCCAGCTACATCTCCCACCAATCCAGATGCTGCCCTCCCCTCCGCTGGCATTTAAATAATGCAGCTCTGGCGGGAAATGGGGTGGGTCTCAGGAAAGTTCCCGGCTGCATAGGGCCCCTCTGCAGGCTCTGCTGCATATCAGCTCGGGCTGGCTCCAAAGCAGGAAACTTGGTTCAAAATGTATGAGTTCATTTTTATGTTCTACTGAGAAAATTTATTCAGTGTGACTGCTCAGCAGCCAGCGCAGTAAAACACCTTAATCCCTGGTTGAAGAAAGGTAATGCCTTGACAGATGTGCGCCTCCTACTTCCCTCCCGGCCATGTCTCAACAACAAACCTTTATTTCTGCTTCTCGGCTGTAGCAGGCAAGAGAAAAAATGAGGAGAGCAATAAAGCAGTCAGAAATCTCAGGAGCCAGGCGGCGACGCAATCGTAATGACAGATTTTTAATGTGGCGAGAGAGATTGACAGGGAAATGTCTTCGGAGCAAACACTCACCAGATGGAATGCAAACAGTTTATTGGAAGAGAGAGGTGCGTCTGAACCACAGAGAGGGCGGGTGCAAGGTGGGTCTCTGCTGTGCCAAGAGACAGGCCAGAGAGAGGAAAAGAAAGGAGAGGAGTTAGGGGGAGGAGAAAGGAAGAAGGGAAGAGGAGGGAAAAGGATGGAGGAAGGAAAGGAGGAGAGGAGGAAGAGGAAAAAGAGCAGGAGGAAACTGGTGGTCCTTGTCCCGGGAAAGCATGTCAGGCATTTCAGGGAACAGAATGGTGTCTTCTGATCACACCCCCAAACTGGGTTCCAATGTGAGTTCCCCTAAGTGGAGGACAGATGAGGGAATGTCTGTATATAAAAATCTGAAGTCAGGGTAAGGTCAGGTTAGTCAGGCATGGCTGGACACACCTATCATCTCACTGGACAGAGTCTGGCAAAAGGATTGCCGTGAGTTGCCGGTCAGCCTGGGATGTGCAGTGAGATCCTGGCTGGAGCAAACAGAAATAAGGAAAGAAGATGAGGATGACGGAGGAGTTGCCACTTGGTGGAATCCTGACACATGGAGCATGGTTCTGTAGCTTCAAGCTCCCTTGGCAGGCAATAGGGGTAGGGAACAGATGTTTTTATTTCTAAGCCATTTTCAGTATCTACCTGGTTCCAGGTACTGTGTGTGCAGGCTCTGAAGCCAGTGAGAGGAAGCCACATCCTGCCATGGTATGCTAGGATGCACATCAAAGCCTCTGGACTTTAGGCGTCTGCACAAACAACAAAATGTCTGGCCATTAAATGACAGAGTGTATAAGAGCATAAATATATACCTGTTACCTGTATTATCAATCCAACCATCTATCCATCAAGCACTTTCTCTTTCTTTTTTAAAATCACTTTCCTGTGTGCAACTCACATAAGTTTTAGGCAGTCAAAAATCACCGTGAGGGATGACTCAATAAGAGTGATATCCCTAGAACCTAGGGGCAAAGCCAAGCGGACTTGGTTGTGTCCACCCATAATCCCAGTGCATGGCAAGCCTCCATGGCTTGAGCAAGCAAGCTAGCTAGACTACTCAAAACAGTGAGCTCTGGGTTCAAACAGAGACACTGCCTCAACATACAAGGTGGAGAGAAAATCAGGAGGGTTTGGGCCTCCATGTGCAAGCATACATAGATGCCTGTGTAGCCATACTGGTGTGTGGTCATAAACATGCACATCTGACAAACGTGTAATATATATATCCCCAGCTCAAAAATCAACGAGAGCATATGAAAACATTTGAAACAGATAGTAAGTGGAACCATTTTATACAATTCTGTGCAGTAATCATTTTAAAGCTGTCTGTACGAATTCAAAGAGCACAGCTGGACCCGACAGTGAACCTATTTGGTGTGATTGTGCTATGAAGACAATGGAAATGTTTGTATAGAGATAGAAAATGTGATGGGCAGATCTGGGCCCAGGGGTCCCACTCAAACTATGACACCAGCCAAAGACAATATGTGCAGTAAACTTCAAACCCCTCCCTAGATCTAGCCAACGGACAGGACATTCTCCACAGTTGAGTGGAGAGTGGGGTATGACTTTCACACGTACTCTGGTGCCCCATATTTGACCACGTCCCCTGGATGGGGAGACCTGGTGGCACTCAGAGGAAGGATAGCAGGTTACCAAGAAGAGACTTGATACCCTATGAGCATATACAGGGGGAGGAAGTCCCCCTCAGTCACAGTCATAGGGGAGGGGAGTAGGGGGAAAATGGGAGGGAAGGAGGAATAGAAGGATACAAGGGATGGGATAACCATTGAGATGTAATATGAATAAATCAATAAAATTTTAAAAAAAGAAAGAAAATGAAGGTCACAGGAACCCTGTAGCCACTGCTCTCATGGGAGTGCAGCAAGGTCCCGGTACATCCTGACTCCAATTCTAAAACCGCTGAATGGTGTCCTGATCCTGGTCTGATCTTGAAGCCACTCCTTCTTTTTCACTGGTCTTAGTTTATCCAGCTTAAAACATCAGGTACTCCAACTGTGCAATTCCCTACTTCCTTGCACACTAACACTTTGGGAAGCTAAGTCCAAATCCAGTGGCTAGTCTCCAGACAGCAGCCTTCCACCCACCTCTGTGACAGGTTCCTGCTATGTAGTCCTGACTGTCCTGAAACTTGTTGTACAGATCAGGTTGGCCTCAAACTCACAGAGATCCTTCTGCCTCTGTCTGCAGATTGCAGGGATTACAGGCACATGCACCACCCCTGGGAGAGGGCCAGGGACCTCTCAAACAAAGCAGCAGTGCATTCTCCACAATTATAAAACACATTTCCATGCCTGGTGCAATGTATACATGAATTCATCTTCTCTTTAGAAAAAGTCAGTTTGAGGGATAGTTGCCCCTCCTAGGGACAGGAAGCAAATAGTGGAACTAGGTGTTTATGGGGAACAGCAAGTCAAGACGTGTTGTCACTGCCCTAAGGAAACAGTGAACTGTGGATCTGTGAGGTTCTGCAGCAGCCATCTCACAATGGAGTGGAAGACAGAGTGAGGGCAGAAGAAAGAGTGGCCAGAGAGACAGATCAGTCAAACTAAGACTACCCTAGCACCCTGGGCTGCTGCTTCCTTCTTAGGCACAAAGAGACTCCAGGCGTTATGAAGTAACACCTTTCATTGGGAAGGAGAGGTCATGGGTCAAGAATGGCAGGGAGAGGTAGGGCCTTTCAGTCACTCTTTTCATGTGACCCTGCTTTCCAGATCAACAAAGCACTCAGGGCTTGGGGGTTGAGGAAATAGAAGAGAGACATCACGGGAACAGCATGGCAGCTGTATCTGGAATTGTACGTCAAGCTGGGTTGCCAGTCAAACCTTATCTTACCCTGTCTTTGGGCTCCAGAAGACTGTCTTGTAGTGTCTGTGTTTCAACCTCACATTTCTGCCTTTTTTTTTTCTTAAAACAAATGGTTCACTAAACACTTCTGTTTGTCATAAACTACTTAGTGTTCAGTGGGCGCTCCCATATTGTCCTGTCCACACCATCTTCTTATAAACTTCAAAACCTTCTTGGCTTGAGAATCCAGGTGAGTAGGGAGCTTTTGGCTCAAGAGCTAAGCAAGAAGGAAGGTTCAGGAGACAAAGAGGCAGCTGGACCTGCAGGTTGAGAAACAAGGGGTTCCACCGGTTTTACTTATTTGTAAAAAGCACTGCAGTAAATTCTTGACTTGCATTTTTACTAAGCTTCCAAGTTGAGTTAAAATCCAGGGAAGGAAAGCCTTTCCTCTTCCTGTCTCTCAAGAAAGAACATTAGGGGCCAGGGACAGAGCTCAGCGGTGGAGTGTTTGGGTAGGACATAGGGGGCCCTTGGTCTTACCCTTAGCATCAGGAAGAGGGGATTTGGAAAAGGAGAAAACAACAACAACAACAACACAGGGCAGAGGAGGTATGGAGAAGGGAGAAGAGGAAGAGAGAAGAGAGAGGGAAGTGGACAAGAGGAAAGAGGGAGAAGGAGAGAAGGAAGGAGAGGGGAAAGGAAGGGGAGGAAGTGGGGTGGGGAGAAGATGGAAGGAAAGAGAAGGGAAGGAGGAGAAAGGAGAGGGGAGGGAGGGAACAGGAGGAGTTTAACCAGCTGGTACCAAAGGGCTCCAGGTTGGGTCCACTTGCTGGCTGTGTCTGGAAGCCAGTCTGGTGCTCTTTAGACCCTCAGCATGTTGCCCTTGAGTCCCAGGGCCGTGCCCTAGCAGAGGCACTAGCACTGAAAGCCTGACTGACAAGCACAGGGCACCCACAGATGGCTCAAGGTTATTCTCCTGAATCACTATCTTAATACTGTTGTTAGCAAGGAGAACATATCCCCAGCCACTCGCTGTCTGCTCAGCCAAACTTATTGATGAGTTTCCAGAATCACACCCTGATCAAAATGGACTCGAACAATTTGGACTCAAAATATTGCCTGAGTTTCTTTCTGCTTCATAAATAAAATCCTCCACTGTGCCCACTCTCAGACTTCCTTCTCTTGGGCAGGACAGAGGAATGGCAAGGGGACTTCATGTTGATAGTTAGTTCAACTTTGCCTTTGTGTAGATTGTGACGCATGATCACGGCTCACTTGTGGTGGTATTTTTCTCTTTCCTCTTCTAAGCAGGCAAGAGCTAGATGTGTTGTCACTTGGGTTGGATGTCCCTCTTCTGTCCACTTGACATTCATGAGCTTCTTCCAGAGGCATAGAAGGTTGGGGGCAGCTTCAGGGCCACTTGCTTTGGAGCCCAGCCCTTCACTCTTTGGTAGAACAAAAACACAATTCATAAAATGAATCAATTGTCACTTTATTTTTTATTGACTTAAGAGATCAAATCTTGATGCTGCCACAAATAATACATCAATTGATTTTTAAGAATTATTTGTGTGTGTATATGCATACATATGCTTGTATCTGCATGTATATGTAGCGTGTGTGTGTGTGTGTGTGTGTGTGTGTGTGTGTGTGTGTGTGTGTGTGCATGTGTACGTGTGCTTGCTTACTCATGTCTGTACTTGTGGAGAACAGAAGTTGACGTCAAGTGTTTTCGTCTATCACTCCTCACCGTATTTTTGAGATGCGGTCCCTTTGAACCCAGAGGTCACCATTCCAGCTAGCCTGGCTGGCTAGTGAGTCCCCAGGACCTGTCTTACCTGCCATCCCTCTGCACTGGGATTGCAAGTACATGCTACCACCCTAGGCTTTTGTGTGAGTGGTTCTGGGTACTTGAACACAGGTTCTCAGGCTTGCACAGCAAGCACTTTACCCTATAAGCCAATAGCTTTCAAACTGTGGGTCATGACCCCTTTGGGAGGGGTCTAGTAACCCTTTTACAGGGGTCACATATCAGATAGCCTGGATACCAGATATTAACCTTGCGATTCATAACAGTAGCAAAATTACAGTTATAATGTGGCAATGAAATAAATTTTGGAGTTGAGGTCACCACAACAATAAGGAACTGTATTAAAGGGTTACAGCATTAGGAAGGTTGACAACAACTTAGTGTCCAAGCCGTCTCTCCCATGCAGTGGAACCAGTAACTTAGCATGAGGCTGTTGGAAGCTTTACATTAAAAAAAAAAAAAAAAGCAAATGTAGATGATGCAGAAAATAAAAGGCACGTAGGTGCGACTGGCCAGCAGCTCCTGCTGCCTTTGTATTTCTAACCTGCAAAAACAACCACGTGTTACTTCTGCTTATTTCTGCACATGGCTTCATGCTGTCTGTCCAGTGTTCAATTTCACTTCTCGTTCTTTGATGCACATTATAAAAGACAAATTCCAGAAGACAGTGATCAACTTTAAACATCCTTCTTTCCAGGGCAGTGGCTTTACCATCTGAGAGAGTGGGTGCGTTGGACTGAGAGGGTGCCCTTGAATCCTTTGGAGGTCACAGCAGCCCCTCCTGGCCTTTCCTTAAGTCTCGGTTTCCTTCATTCAAGTCTTCCTGCGTTATCAGCATGCGTCTCTGGGAGTGGAAACCGATCTGTTTTGCTCAATGCTCCATCTTGATGTTTGGAGCAGGGACCTGGCACAGGAAAGTTGGGTGGAAAGACTGTAAGATGGGGAGCAGTGGGTGAACACTGCCTCCTGGGCTGGACAGGAGCTGGTGCACTCACAAGCTCAGAGGCTGTGGTTACCTGAACAAGATCTGGAAGGTCAAAGGCGGGGCATGGGTTAGGGAGGGTCTCCAGAGGCTCCAGACCTAGCTACTGGCAGTTGGCAGTTGCTCTAAGAGGGGCCAGGCCTCTTCTCTGGGGCTCTGGCCACTGGTAGGGAAACCGTGCTTCAGTGGATGGTCCCTCACTTCTGCACGTATGGGCAGTGCTAACTGGACTCAGCAGCTTGAGAGAGAGAAAGAGAGAGAGAGAGAGAGAGAGAGAGAGAGAGAGAGAGAGAGAGAGAGAGAGAGAAATAGAGAGAGAAATAGAGAGAGAGAGACAGAGACAGAGACACAGAGAGAGAGACAGAGAGAGACAGAGAGACAGAGAGACAGACACAGAGAGAGACAGAGACAGAGAGAGACAGAGAGACAGAGAGACAGACACAGAGAGAGACAGAGACACAGAGACACAGAGAGAGAGACAGAGACACAGAGATAGAGAAACAGAGACACAGAGAGATAGAGAGACAGAGAGAGAGATCTTTAAGGGGTGAGAGAACATGTTGAGGGTCAGGGAGAATTCTAGGGGGAGAGTGGACATGATCAAAATACATTGTACACGCATGAAATTTTAAAATAATAAATCTAAATGATTATTAAAGTATTTAATAAAACATTATTATTTCATCAGAAGAAAGGTTATTAGCCCTTCAGTGTCACTTTGTGTTTCTTGACTCTAATGAGATTTCATCTTTTCACATATCATCTCGATGTTTGTGTCCTTATTCATTTTTCGTTCTGTTTGCTTCACTCCTCTTCAAATAGAAGACACAGAATCTTGCAGCTATGTTTGACATGTAGTGACGACTGTTTGCTGGTTTTATAGCGTATACTTTATTTTATTTTAATCAGTTCTAAGCGCTTATTTGCCATGCATCTTATAAGCATACTTATGCATGCTACCCTTTACATTTGCCACATATGTTGAAAATATTTTATGTTTATTAATTTATTCAATAAGTATTTTATTTCTATCTTGTCACATCCCCACAGTATTTGTTTGTTTGTTTGTTTTTTTAATATATTTGGCTTCTCCCTTTCAAGCTAATTTACCTTTGAAACTGAACGGGTTACATACAGCTAAGCCACATTTCAAACTCATGCAGTATTTATGGCATGAATTGAATTTTGGAAAATACCAGCCAACTAAATTATATTATTAAACACAATTCTATTTTGTTTGTGACTTACACTTTCCAGGCAGTTTGCTGTGTTTCTGGGGGTATTTTGAAACCCTTTCTATGGCAGATGGATGATAGTAATACACCTATTTTTCTAGACACAGTTAATAGTACCAAGCAAACAAGGACTGGAATATATTTTGCATTTATTTTCAGGATGCTGTGCACTTGGCTTCCTCTTTGGGAATCAGAGAGAATGATTTCAGGGATGACAATGACAACAACTGTGGCTCAGGCTCTGTCTGCCACCTTCTGTGCTCCCGGGGCGCCATTCCCCCCTTACCCAGTTTCAAGCCCATAGGGTAGTGTGGCAGGATGGCTCCCTGCACTCACCTGCCTGCACAGGGTGGCACAGTGATCCATCATTCCTTCTGCATCTTTTTTTTCCTCCTGAAAGCACAAGAATGTCCCATGCAGAGGCCCCCATAGACCCCTGGATACTCTCCTGGTAACTGGTGGAGACAGGAGGATGCGAGCCCAGAAAGTGTGCATCCTAGGCCAAAGGCACCCCCCCCTCCTCTGCAGCACCAAGCCCTGCAGCACCAATCCCTGACTTTGAGTGGCAAATTACAGCCTGCCTCTGTAATAGCTCTCCATCTTATTTATTCATTTTTTTTGAATTCCTAAAAAATCATGGCAAGAAGATCAGCATGGCCCCCTGCCCCCTGCACTGTGGAAGTTTGATAATGTATGTCCTAACCGCTTAATTGATTGATTACCTCGCTCCAGCTTCCTGAGGTACCAAATTTATCTCTAATAGCCAGCGTCAGGCTCGGCAGGCAACTGTGGGGGGGACGGGGGTCCCTTGGTGTCGATTTGCTCTTAACTGGAAAGTCATTACCACTTAATACATGTAGATTGTGTTGAAAGAAAATTATGTGTAATGAAATGAGGGGAAAATTAGTGGAGTGTTATGGGCGAAAGCAGATGTTAGGGAGGAATTATGCTAGCAGAGATAATCACCTTCGCTGGTATTGTGTGTGCTGGGGTGTTAACTCAGGGAGAGGCCGGAAGAGAGCCGAGCCAGTGTGTATCGTTGGGCCCAGATTCACCCCTGGAGCCACAACAAAGATCTGTCACCACCAAGGACCCACCAAGGTGAGCCCCTGCAGCTGGGTTCACCCACATCTGTAGCTCTTTCTCTTTGCCTTCTCAAGGTAGCTGCTGGTGCTCAGGAGGACAATGTGGAGTCGCCCGGGAGGCCTGAGGACAGCCATCCACTTTGGCTCTTGCATTATTAGCTGGATCTGTTCAGAACATGGCAGCTCCCAAACAAAAACAGAGCAACAAGGCAGCAAAGCAATAAAGGTCAGGAGGTTGTGAGACCTTGTGTAAACAGTCTTACCCCAAAGGGAGACATTTAAGTGCTCATGGGTGATGCCAGGAAATATTAGATTCCTTGTTTCTGCATCCTAGGATGCTGGGGAAAGAGTGACAGACACTCACTATCCCTGCCTCTCTGGAGTCCCTGCTGCCAAGGCTAGACAGAGATAGAAGTCCCTCAGCACAGTCACAGCTACAGGGAGCTGGGTGGGGAAGGTGGCCTTCAGCAGAGGATCAGCCACTGCATCCCAACCCACATGGGACTCCCAGGACTCTAGAGTCTAAATACTGTGAGCCAGCACCACACAGTGATTTCTGTTCTCAGCTTTAGGGTACAGAAGCATGCACATGTGTTCCAAGGTACCCCTCAAGGTCTGGGTGAGGCTCAGGGCAAGGGTGCTCCTGGGGTCTGCAGTAGTGCGAGGAAGCTCCTGCATCATTTGCAATGTAGCAGCCAGCGGGGAGAGCTTAGCTGCATCCCAAGGCTCATGGTCCTATCCACAGCACCGACAACAAAGAGCAGAGCAGATATAGACAGCACCATCTTAACTGGAGTTTTTGATAAGAAGGCACGTGATGCCCCAGGAACAACTCGGGACCTCTTGATTCTCAATGGAATGAAAATGATTGCAAAAAGCTGCAATTAGTCTCCCCAGACTCACAGGCTCTGGGTTCAAGGTAAGTCCTTTTTGTGGCGACGTCAGGCGAATAAACTCTGAAGCCAGTGTTCAACAGCTTGACAAAAATATCTCCAGTGCTCTGTACACAGTGTCTAGTGCATATAGGTGCTCAGTAGCTGACATTCTCTGGTCATGAGAATGACAGGTTTTTGCTTAAGCGTACAGATGTTAAATTCTATGTAATAGATAGGTGGACAGAGAAAAATACATAGACAGAGAGATGCGGAGAGTGTGGTGAGGGAAGACAAATGGAGAACTTAGATGATAGATAGATGATAGATAGATAGATAGATAGATAGATAGATAGATAGATAGATAGATATAGATGACAGATAGATAAATAGATAGATGATAGATAGATAGATAGATGGATAGATAGATGATAGATAGATAGATAGATAGATAGATAGATAGATAGATAGATAGATAGATATAGATGACAGATAGATAAATAGATAGATGATAGATAGATAGATAGATGGATAGATAGATAGATAGATAGATAGATAGATAGATAGATGGATAGATAGATAGATGGATAGATAGATAGAGATGATAGACAGAATGTAGGAACTATTTAAAAATGTTTTTAAAATAGTTCTTTAAAGAGAGCATTCACTCATGAGCTTGTCATATTACTTAAAGCAGTCATCTTCCAAATGGACTCCACAGACTCTTGTGGGTCATGGCATGAAGACACCTTATTACTTGAGACCTATGTAGGTGCGTCCTCTCCTCACAGCACATTGACTGTTTTGGAAAGGACCGACAGCAAGTGAAAGGATCAAGAGCTGAGTAAAACAAAATTCTCTAAGACTAAAGATGTCATTAGAGAAAGCACTTTCTACCACAGGAACAATTGCTGGCCGGACTTGAGAACCCAGGTAGAAATAGTTAGGGTTTTCCTCCAATCAAGGGTTCACTGAGAGCTGGCACTCATCCCGTTCTGGTGAGTTTGTCATGAGTGCTTCAGAGGGATGGATTGGAGACTCGGTGATGCTCATGGCTGAAAGCAGGCCTGGATACCTCAGAGGATTAAAACAAGGGGCTGGAGAGAAGGTCTTGCGGTGAGAGCGTGAGGACGTCCATTCAGGTCCCCAGAAACTACACAAAAAACTAGACGCAACAACTTCCCGGTCCTTAACAGTTCTCGAACAGGCCCCCTGGGGTGCACTGGTCAGCCAGCCTAGTCAAAATGTAGAGCTTCAGATTCAGTGAGAGACTTTGGCTTGAAAAATGAGGTGGAGCTGGAGGTGGGGGTGCACACCTTTGATCACAGCCCTCAAGGAGACAGAGGCCAGCCTGCTCTCCAAAAGGAGTCCAGGACAGCCAAGGCTACACAGACAGACCCTGCCTCAAAACACAAACAAACAGGAACAGCAAAGCAACCAATCAATAGTGATTGAGGAAGACACGCAATATTGATTTCCGGCCTACACTTACACTTGCACTGGCTACACACCTGAGAATGAATGAATGGGTAAATGCATAAATGAGTGAATGAATGAATGAGTGAGTGAGTGAGTGAATGGATGAATAAATAAGTGTAACACTCAGAAAAAAATCTGAAAGACAGAATAAGTACAGCACACACCATGCACACACCACCACTACCTCAAACACCCAAACCCATCCATAGTCTGTCTCCTCCCCAAGGCTGAAGCAGTCTTCTGTGGAGCATTTGTGGGTGGATGTGTACACAGGTGGGCATATGCATGCCCATGTGGGCACACATAGATTTGTATTTCCCCGCTGTCTTTAAGAAGGTCCTTGTGAGCAGCTGAGTGAATTCATTGTGATGCAATGGGCATCTTTAGAGTTGTGCCAATGGACGGGCATTTATAATATGCAGTGAACCACTGATGACTTGCTCTTAAGGTAAATTCCTAAAATGAATATCAATCCCATGTCGTGTACTGTTTTATAGATATGGCAGTCGCTGCAGTTAGTAGCTTCAGAATGAAATTTAGGTAAGAAAAGGGCACCAAAATGCATTAGTCCTCTTTGCAAAAATGAACAAACAAACAAAACCCTAGGTTTTGTAATGTTGACTTCAGAACACCTAGGGGCCACCCATCATTTAGATGCTTGTAGACCTGGCATACGGGCGTGGAGGCAGGAGGATCATGCGTGGAAGGGCATTGTCAGCTGTACAGAGACTTAAGGCCAACCTGGACCCTGCATCAAAACAACCACACACTTACGTATCCTCACTCTGTACGCAAGCCATGTGTCACGGACTGTCCCTTCAACACGGTGGTTCTCATTCTGTGGGGTGTGACCCTCTCAGGGTCAATGAAGACCATCAGAAAATGCACGTATTTATGTTAGGACTCATAACAGTAGCAAAATTGCAGTTATGAAGTAGCAACAAGATACTTTTATGGTTGGGGGTCAGCACAGCACGAGGGGCTGTATTAAAGTGTCGCAGCACTATGAGGGTTGAAAAGCAGTACTTTAAAAGAACAGGAGACAATGTTTGCACACTGGTCAATACATAAACGCACTGAGAAACCTACCATGATTTTAATGTCCAGGACAGAGAATTTAACAACAGCCTTCATTTTAGATCCTTATAGAGACCACAATTTGCCCATTTTCAAGGTAATTTTTACTTCCTCATTTAAGTGTTTGGTTTTCTTTTTTAATTAATTATTATTTTAATTTGTTCACTTTACATCCTAAAAGTAGCTCCCTCCCTTATCTCATGCCAGTCCCACCACTGCCTCTCCCCCCCCCATCCCCTAGTCCTCAAAAAGAGGGGAACCTTTCTCCCCTACCATTCTCTCCCTATTAAGTCTCATAGGGACTGCCTACATCCTTTTCCTCTGTGGCCTGGCAAGGCTGCCTCACCAGGGGGAAGTGATTAATGAGTGAGCAACACAGTCCATGTCAGAAGCATCCCCTACTCCCCATATTAGGGGATGCACAAGGAGAGTTAGCTGCCTATAGACTACATCTGAGCAAGGGCTCTAGGTCCTCTCCACGTATGGTCCTTGGTTGGTGCATCAGTCTCTACAGGCTCTCCTGGCTCCAGATTGGTTGGCTCCATTGGTCTCTTTGTGGAGCTCCTGTCCCCTCTGGGTCCTTCTATCCCCCAAGTCTCCCATAAGACTCCCTGCGCTCTGCCCAAAGTTTGGCTGTAAATCTCGGCATCTGGATTAGACTAAAGAGGTTGGACATCTGCTGCTCTCAGTGGAAGCTCACCTACACGTATGATGATTAGGGATTCTGGGAATCTGGTGAGGGCTGTGAATTGGCACATGTTCACAGGACAGCCGACCTTGCTGGTGTTGTTTAACTCTATAGGGCTAATTTTCCTTGCCTGTTATGTGGGAGTGGATACACCTGCCTGTTTAGGGTTTCTTAAAGGAATCATCAAAATATTTAACTAAGATAGACCAGCGTGGAACCTGGCCCACAGCAAGGACTCATGCTAGGGTTAGAATGTCCTTAACCTTTTTCCTCAATGTTTTGAATTTTTTATTTATTTGTATTTGTGTGCATTTATGTGTAAGAGTATGGTATACATATGTGTGCATATGTATGAGCAAGTGCATTCCCCTGTGTACATATATAGAGGCCAGAGGAGGACATCAGGTGTCCTACTGTATCTCTTTCCCCTTTATTCTATGGAGACAGGGTGTCTTGCTGAACCTAAAGCTAAGCTGGCAAGCCTTGGTGATCATTCTGTCTCTGGTCCACAATTGCAAGGTTACAGATATGCAAAGGCCACATCTGGCTCATTGCACCAGTGCTAGGATTAGAACTCAAGTCCTCATGATTCCTCAGCAAGTGCTCTCACCCTCTGAGCCATCTCTCTAGCCCCCATCTTTAACTTTTTAAACTCGTAAATGACACCCACAGACACTACGGTCCAAAAACACCCCAGTGTGCGCACTTCTTGCCCAGCGTCACAGCTGAGAGCGCTTTCCAAGAGGAGGCCTGTTCGCTTTCTACCCAGCTCTCTTCCAAGAGGAAAGCTGACTCTCGAAACCATTGGAAAACGATGATGGATGTCCCAGTGACTCAGAGAATAATTAAATCCCTCAGTGATGGATGCCATTAAACAGAAGGGGTGCAGCCATGGCACATGGTTGTTATTACTTATAAATACTCAAAAGGCAGCAGGCAGCTAACATTCTGGGTCTGCCCACTGCCGCTCACTCACAGCGTGGTCTGCATGTGAAGCTGGGGCTCTGCCTCCCCCTCTCCGCTCCTCTTTACTTAGAAGAAGCTGCCATCCACCAGCAAGGCAGAGAAGTGCGGAGTCTTGGATCCATATAAAGGTGTCATCCACTCCCTGGTTGTCTTTACTACCCAGGCCTGGGGTTACCTTCTTGCAGTGGGGTTTCAAGTGTCATAGGGGCAGAAGCATTTGCAGCTCAGGGCCTGGAAAAGAAAACCAGATCTGTCTCTCTAGACACAACCTGGGAAAGGAGAGTGGGCACCGCTGAGACTAAGCAGGCACTGTGAGCTTTCTGATGATGAGAGGAACTCCAGGATTGTCTTGGGCCTGTGGTGGGACCAGAGTGTGGGAGAATTTCTCTTTCTCTCTCTGAAAGCGAATTGATCTCTATTGTCTGTTTTATTTCTCTGAGATTTCAACATGGCATGAATACTTTGACACACACAGATACATACACTAACATTAACACACACAGCATCAAAGTATTATTAATTCTTCATTTTGTATATAATATTTAACACAGGAAAATTATCGTGGCTCTGCAATGCTCTTACACCAAATAGCTCCCAAATGCTGTGATGCTTCATCCTCCTATTTACTAGTTTCTCTCCGATACTTTGTCTTTCTTTTCTTGGTTGGCCAGTCCCCTGGGGGATATTATGCTCGTATCAGTGACGTCATCTTCTGTCCTTCGGAGCAAGCCTAAAGCTAGGTGATTATCAGCCCATTTGTTGGTTCTGAATTGAGCCCACAGTAAAGGACCAGGGTTCCATCTGGTCTCTGTTGTGAATAACATGATACAGCACTCTAGGCGAGTTATAAAGAAACAGACTTCCTTGCCTCATGGTTCTGGCTCGAGGACATGGAATTGATGGCTGCCATCTTGCTGGCAGATTCATCAGGCAGCTTAGGGCATCCAAGGCCAGAGATAGGGACTGAGCAGAGAATGTTGGAAAACTGCCTTTTATAGTAAAGCCATTCTGCTATAATCCATTAGAGACAACCCATTAAGCCATCAATCTATGAACTGCATGAACAGACCAGCCATTCATGAAGGTATAGCCTTAGACCTCTCACCTGGTCCTACCTATTAATAGCTCGTAATGGAGATTATATGTTAACATGCATTTCTTGGGGACTGGGGCAAGCCATATCGAACCTTAGTAGCTTTATGCATGTTTGATTAAACACCCTGACTCTTGGGAGACACCTCCAGTTTTTTGCCTGTGCTCTGCAGGGTTGACAAATCCCAGCAAACCTTAGATAGCATTGTTCAAGCCTCAACTAAGAAGCAAGATAATGCTTCAGCCTCTGTTACTAATTCATAAATATTCACATTGTCTCCATTTCGGAAGAGACTTTACACTTCATCTCTTTGACACTGAAGTTGATGTTCTGATTTGCTTTGGTCAATGGGATGTAAAAATATAGTGTAATGTTTACTACATTTAAGTGGCAACTTTTAGAGGCAACAACAATGCCTGTCAATCCTCTCTTCCACTATCTTGAGCAAATAATATGGATTAACCTGTGTTTTAGAATGGGAAGACTCAGGGAGCAGATCCAAGCCCCACTAGCTGATTGGAGAGGGTTCTGAGAACAGAGACGCAAACGTCAGCCTACCCAAACCTTACACGCAATACAGATTACAAATGAGAACCGTTTGTTACACAGCACTATTGGAGTACGGCTGACAGACACATGTTACAAGATAGAATCCATAAAAGAATCAGAAAGCTTTAGCTTTAATACCAAAGGGACAGGACATACTTTCTAGACAGCAAGCATCTGAAGTGCAGATCAAGCACTGTGGTAGGAAGTGTAAGTTTGTTTAAATGTTGAGAGCACGTTTAATGCAAATTCAAGTATATTGGCTTTGAACAGTACAACAATCATTTTGCACAGAGAGCCCATTAGAAGAATTTGTCCAATGTTCAAGTCCCTTGGGGTGGTCTGAATAGTGGTCCCTATGCGCTCATATATTTGAATACTTGGCCCCCAGTTTGTGGAACTCTTTGGGAAGGATTTGGAGGTGGGGCCTTGTTGAAGAAGATGAGTCACTGGGGTTGGACTCTGAGGTTTCAAAAGCCCTGGACCACTCACAGAGATTCTCTCTACCTTGTGCTTGTATACAAATGTAAGCTCTCAGCTACTGCTCCAGAGCCGTGCTGTCTGCCTGCTGTGCGTTTTCCCCATAATAGTCATGAACTCTAGCCCTGTGTGAAACTCTACAATCTAAAATAAACTCACTCTTCTATGAGTTGCCTTGATCATGATGTCTTCACAGAAATAGAGGAGTAACTAAGACCCTGTTCATGTGACTGCTGAGCTTTGGTTTGTGGTAGACAGAGCTTGAGAGCTTCAGTCTGATCTTGACTTGCTTTGAATTACTTGGCATTCAATCACTGGTCTGTAAATCTGGAGTTCTAGAACTCCACTCAACCATGAGGAAACATGCATGCTCACCTCACTCACCACCCACGTGTTCTGGCAAGGATTTCTTAACAAAGGCAAGCATCTATCTGAAAATGACATAATGGATTTGTGTGTTCAGATGCCTCTAAAAGTTTTTGAACATGAACCACAGTTACAATGTGTCTTCCCATGTATATGCTTATAATATTTATGTTTGTGTGGTTTACTCAGAAGAAGTGTTAGATTGTATGTGGTCATTTGAATCTGTTCCTTTGCCACTCGCTTTGTATAAACTGTGCAAAATCACCTGAGTTCTTTGAGAGGCAGTAGCCCTATTCTTCAAACCAAACACTCACATTTGGTGTCATTATTTTAACTAAGAACAAATGAGTTAATACCTGTTAAAAAGGGGGGAGGAGACTAACATAAAATTAGGTAATTTCTCACTTCCTTCCCTTCCCTTATCTTTCTTTGTCTTCATCTCCTTCCTTCTCTTCCCTCCTCTCCTCTCTGTTATTTTTCTCCTCCTCCCTCTCCCCTCACCCCTCATGCTTCCTTGAACTACACATAGTACATTTGCTATTTGCATGCTTCAAGATTATTTAAATATGTGTTCAAAGTCCATTAACAACTACAGCATAGGGAGCAAGTAATTACATGTACACAATGGGAGATAGGTGTCTACAGCTAGGAACTGTTTCCTCCCCCAAGACTCTGGCCGTTCTCTTCCTACATCAAGCCTTTATACATCCTCGTTCACTTCATGGGACCTTTGTCCCAAGTCAGTCATTATCCTTTAAACATAGGCATGGGTCCAGGACAGACAAGTCCACACATGACCAGAAATGCCTGTATGACCCATTGGTTACTTGAGGATTCTTCACCAATGGGAGGCAAGGGGAGAAAGAGAGTTTAGGGCTTTCGGTGAAAGATGGAATTAGCTAAAATGCGCAGGCCTTCGTCCTGTGGTCTTGAGCCATCTGCTCACTGCTTTGAATTTACAGTGGAATTTCTTCAAGTGAGTAACAAACATTACATAAAGGCCTGGATTTTGATCTTTCTGGGTTTACAAAATTTAGACATAAGAAATTCTTTGTAGAAAGAAATAACATTTAATGCATTAATGTTTTGAATTTCTATGTTTCGACACTCCTCTTTCTCCCTATCTCATTTTGTTCTAAAAATCTTAGTGAGACTTTAAAAAAAAATTAATTCTAAAGAACATTTCCACAATGCAATGCAAGTGTCATCAATTTCCATTGGTCTGTCCTTAAAGATGAGGGAACTTGGTTTTAGGAGGTTGAATCCAAGGCTTAACCAAGGTCTCAGAGTCACTCACTAGCCAGTTATCCTGGATCCGTTAGTAGGAACATACCTACTTCCACTTAAACCACTTTCATGATGATATGCTGTCTGACAGAACATGTAAAGTTATACAACAAAACCAAGATGGACACCAAGACTCCGTAAATCAAGACACTGACATATTTAAATTACTTTATCTCAGTTACCACAACTGCCTCCCCCACCACCCCCTGCCCCAGTATAGCTGCATTACCCTGTCTGTTTAGGGGTTTCACACTTATATTTTATCTCTTATCTCCCATGAAATCTATAAACATCAGTTAATACTTGACCGAAATACTGACATACTGCAGTGGCAAGTGTTCAGACTGAAATGAACGTGGTACCTAACTGGTGGCTACTATAATGGGTCTGTCTGTTAGAGTTTATTCAGCTATATCATCAATCCAAAGAAGACTTCAAAACCTTCACTTAGCAACAACAGCAGCCAGGATACAGATACTTGCTGGTCTTCTTACTTTCTGTCAGTGTTCCTATTGGTTTGCATGAGTATGTTTTATAGATATGTGTTTTATGTTTGTAGGTGGTATGGGGTGTTGTGTGTGCGTGTGTATGTGTTGTGTGTACCTTTATGTGTTGCGTGCATGAGAGGCACAAATGCTTGTTGGGCGAAGTAGAACTCAAGTGTCCTTCCTCTTATGTATGACTCTTCACCCTATTACGTTTAGGCAGCGTCTCTCACTGGACTGGAAGCTCACCTTCTCAGCTCTGCTGGCTGGCTAGTGAGCCCTCAGGGTCTGCTTTGTCTCTCCCAATGTTGAGGTTATAGGCATGTGGAAGCTTGGCTGTCTTTCCATGCGGGAGCTAGGGATTCAGAGCAAGGTCTTCATGCTTGCAGAGTGGATGCTTTATCCACTGAGCCACCTTCCCAGGAGCGAGCAATTGCCTTTTGATGGCTCGATCTGCTCTGCCTTTTCTGGGCTAAGCTCCTCAAAGAGATGGCAGGGCCATCTGATTTTAGGGTTGAATCGCACGGCCTCGTTAACCAGGCACAGATTTGCTTTAATGATTCTCTGCAGAGTGACTCATCCAGGATTCTCTCTGCATCTCTTTTGTGCCTGGTCCAGATGTGCATCTAGAACAGGTTTAGTTCAACAATTTCAAAGGGTGGACGCCCACTTTGCACATATGATTAATTCTACATGCGCCTAATTATACCCACAATTGGCTAATTGCATCGACAATTAGCCAATTGCAGGCCCAATTGGCCACTTGTCCCATAATTTGAAGGTACGAGTGGACAACTGAAGGAACAATTAGATGCATGCCGAGTTTTACATATTTAAGAGGAGGCTGGGAGGGAGCTCAGTTCAAATTGCAATGTGGTCTTGAGTGCAAAGCAAAGCGTCCATGGGTGTGGGTCTTCCTGGAAGAAAGGGAGAGTTCCCTGGTTTTTGGTTTGTTTGTTTTTTTTTTTACTTCCATGCAATTTTCAAAGCCAATGGTTTCTCCTCTAAATATCTATGAAAGAAATCTTCATTTTAGATTTGTAGGAACTAAGTCCTCATCCTCAAAGTCTGTCAAATTACAAGAGTTTCCCACAAAAGTAAATATTCCTCTGTGGAAAATACCCAACACACTCAGCTTGGAGCTCAAGACTCCTTGACTTTTCACATCCTTCTTCTGTTGATTTTCACTACCTTTGTCAGGAAAGTTGTTCTCGTCTCCTCTCCTCACACTGTTCTCAGGCGCCCTGGAAGAATGGCCACTTTCTCTCCTAAGTCTGTAGTATTGCAACGAGGGAATTGCAATGCTACTGAAGTGCCGCTATTAATCCCACGCCCCCCCCCCATCTATGAATGCTCTTATCAATATTCCTCCTCATGCTGCCTCCTTAGGTACCTCAGCCCAGCAAGCTCAAGGCCACAGAGAGAGCTCACAGGAGCCAGAAATCCCTCACAAAAGCAGGCATGCTAGACATGCTGGGAGACACATGCTGTTCTCGGGACTGAGAAGGCCTGGATGGGCCACATGTGCTCAGTGGCCTTTAATGGGAGGGAAGGTGATTGCTATGAAGTCTTTTTCAGTTCAGCTTTTCAGAGATTTCACTCCTCTCTGAATCGGCCCAAGGCTAGCCAAGCAAGAGTTCAGATCCCAGGACTATCCACTCTAAGGGAAAACACGGAGACTCAGAGAAGATACAAGGCTCTCACCCACTGTGCGGTCTATGTGATGTAAGTCTGAGGGGCATTTCTGAGAGCAAAGAACTGCACAAGGATGAATAGGAACACAAGAACAGCATTAAAAGCATTTTCAAAAGCCCATGGAACTCTTGTTTTAACCTTGATATTTCAAGTGTAACTCATCTTAGGATACATTATAAATATATGTGACATAATTGATGCCACAATGCAGAAACAAACTGTTGGACCTTAGTGTAGCAGTAAAAGATGCTAACACACACCTTAGACTTCATCACCTAACTTTCCACCCATAGGAATTCTTTTTTAAGAAGGTTACTTTCTGTCCTGAAAGGCTGGCTCCCATTTTGAGTTTGCATCTCTGTCAATTGGAGATAGCTCTCTCACAGTTCTGAGCCCCAGGACCCTTGTTTACATAGTAAGAGCTGAATCCGAGGGGCACCCAGGTCTTTCCCACCCTGGCACCCAAAGAAAGCCAGAGGCTGAACCAAATGGCTCCCCTCTTTTACTCAGCCTTAAAGCTTGCCACCCCAGTAGTTCAAAGATATGATGTGTAGTTCCAAATGTCCCACATATTAGTTCATTTTTGGGGATGAGTCTTTCAATGTTCCCTGGTAGAGAATCCAAGGTCAATAATACAAGCCAATAGCTCAATGTGAAGCTCGGTGGGCAGTCCTACCACCTTTTCCACTCAATAGTCTGGAGCAGTTTGTAAGCACATAGCCAGGAGCTTTGTCAATGGCGATTGTACTGATCAGTTGTTATTGGTATCAATTGTCTCATACTTCCTGCTCACCCACAGACCATGCTAATGAACCCAGGCTGTGCTCCCTGCATCACAGCGGCAGATTTTTTGTTCTGCTAAAACTTGGGGTTTTGCTTGGAGGGGAGACTAGCAGTGCTGGCCTTCGGGCCGTGCCAGGAAAATGTGTGGGCCAGATGGCAATCCAAGTTGGTCTGATAGAGCGCGTTTCTATTTCTGTGGCTTCTCAAAAAATAAACTGACAGGCACGAAGAAAAGCAGTGACTCATAGCCTGCAGGTCCTTGACTTGCAGCTTCTGAGATGCAATTTCCTATTGTCCTGGGAACCCTGTTGCTGTAAAGACACAACCTCGCACCTCCTATTGCCGTCGTCACCATTGGCGTCATCCTCATTACTGCTGTCATCGCAGACACTTCTCCAAGCACCTGCTGTGCGCTGAGGCTGATATTTACCGTCTATTAAAATAAGCGAATTTAGTAAAACTGCCTTGTGATGCACTCACACATCATTACTACCATTCTGTCTCTAGGTGCAGGTAATATGACTCAAGGAGATTAAGCAATATCCTTCCACAAAGGAGATGATGTTGGGGACTGAACCTAGAATGTGTTCGTATCTTCTCTATGATGATCTCAAATATTGTAATTCTCCTGGAGGCAGCCACGACTGCATGCACACACATGGCCACGTGTATACATCCATGCGGAAATGCACATACAAGCAGGTTTTATAATTATGCCCTCCAGGTAGAGTTCAACATGGTTCATTGTATACATGCTCAACTTGTTCCATAGCTATGCTTCTCATCTTTGTAAACTGATAGAATAAAAAGCATTAGTCCCGGTGTTTTTATTATGAATGCAGACCTGGGGGCTGGGAGATGAGTGGTTGGCTGAATGTGTCTTGAACCTAGAGCCTCCGATTTCTGGGCCAATTTCCAAACACCACATCTCACAAGGCAGGCAAAACCCACCTGACACAGCCTCTCTTCTCATGTCTCTGATGGGCTTACAATGTTCCAATGCTAAAAAGAAGGCATATCAAGATACGGTACGCATCTTCATGCCAGTGAAGTCAGGAACAATGTGGGGATGGGAGAAATCTGAGCTTCTCAATTGATATTGCATATGAGGTTGGATGGCAAGGAGGCCTCTTTCTCTACCAAGCTTCCATTGGACTTGGGGGCTTTGGACTGACTTGAACTTGGGATGATCCTCGGCCTTGGAAACATTTCACCTGTAGCCATCAGAACAGATAGGGAGGCCACATGACACAGACATCTTGGTAGTGAGCTGGTAAAACAGAAAACGTTATTTTGGAGGATATTCTAGAAGGGATTGGCTTATTTTTAGATACTCACTGAGTTGGTTTTTACAAAATGAACATTCCATTTAAAAATGTATTATCAAATTAATAGCATAACAAGTTTTCAGGGGAGGTTTATTAGAGTCAAATATTTTAAAAGCTGTCATTTAAACAGAAATGGTTGTTAAATTGAAGAGATAATTAGGTACCTGAATTAATCAAAGTATGTTTTTAAAAATAAACTCCATGTTTGACTCATTACAGATACATTTCAGCCTTGTCTGTTTCCCTGGAATATACTGGAGATCGAGAATTTTGCAAATCTACTAAACTGCCTTTGACCATTAAAATCCATCTTGTCCTTTACAAGGTAGATTCTGTAAGAGGAATATACACCCAAACTAAAAGTCCCTATAAGATATAGGGAGCCAATAGGTACCAGTATCCAATGTGTAAAGGTGATGGTGCTAAATGGAATATTTTTTATTTAATTTTTGTCTAGCACTCACTTTGTCGCTATTGCCTTTACTCTAGTCCAGTTTGGGGACTATCTGTTTTTGCCTGCAAAGTGAACCACAATTATACCAGCATAGTGGGTTATGGACACTTAAGTGCCAGAATAACAAAGCTGGGCTGCTCCGCCTGTATAACCAAGAAGTGAGGTGAAATTCATTTATGAAGAAAACACCCAGAAGCACCTGTTTTGTGTTAGATAAGGGGATAAGTGAAAATGGGATATCAAAAGAGAGGGGAGGGGCAGGGCGAGAATGTAGCACCAAGAGCAAACAGCATGGCCCAGAGGGGAAAACAGGAGCGAGCCTGAGGATGGATTGGGAGGACAGGGAAGTTGCTTATGTGGGAGATGTGGATGGAATGGCTCCTCAAGAAACACAGTCAGTCATATTTATCTCTCATATTTCAATATTGACTTAAATTTTAGGTTTTTTTCCAAACAATTTCAGTTATGCAGTAGACTAAATGATGAAGGCAATGAAAGCACCTGCGTGGTCCCATCCCATTTCCCGGTTAAGAAAGAGTGCCCCAGGGGTTCCTATACCCAAACCCACCCAGTTCTTACTAGCATGGGAGATGGCAAGGCTCAGAACTCCTCCCCTCAGCCACCCCACACACAGAGCTGGAGGAAGTCCTGCTCCAGCCAATGCTGGATGCATTCATTATGCAAACAAGCCCGGTCCACACTGCCCCATCAACTCAGCCAGCAAAGTGCTTGCTCATTTCCTACCCCCATTTGTACAATTGGCTCTGCCTCAATTATGGCTTCATGTTTTTCTGAGTTGGCACAGCACCCCTGTCCCAACTCCTTATTCTCTTCTCTCAGCCTTTATTGACTCGCTTGTTTCTCTTCTAATTACTTGGTTTGATGTTCAGAATCTCGGAGAAGTATAACAGGATGTTGGAGCTACAAAGAGGAGACGGAGGGAAATATTCGATGCTGGTACTGCCATCAGAGCTGGATTTGGAAACTGTAGCCTCAGTAGCAGCCCCAGAAGGAAATACTTCTCCTTGGTTTCTGAGATACTCCCAGCAGCCACCCAGCCGCAAGGTGCTCACTTTCCCTCAGGAGCTATCAGAGAGCACAGGGCCGGTTAGTCCAGGGCTTCTTCCAATCTAGTCCCCTTTGAGTATTACCTTAATTCTCTTATATAAACAATGGCAATTCCTAGCCTTAAGTACAGAACTGTGTAGACCGGCAGAGAGGGAAAGGGACAGCCCACAAAATGCAGCCACGAAAGCCCTCCTTAGTGTTCTCTGAGACAGCTCAGATTAAGGACCTTGGAATTACTTCAACCTGCTCCTCGCAATCGCGAAGCACGAGGCCCCACAGGGAACAGACTTTCCTTTCCCTAGACAAAGCGGGGGCCATTTATACCGAGTCTTTGCCTGTGTCTTGCTTTCCCGATTGGTTCTGCTTCATTTTTGACGCCCATCCTGTGTGTCCTTTCTGAATTGGAAGCACAGCTAGACCATAGTTCCCCTGTCACTAGCAATCAGGCCTAGCTCCCAAGCAAGTGCTCAACCAATTAACTAGGCTCCATCTTGACCTTACAGGAGAAAGCTATTCTTTGGTGGAGGATTTCATTCCCCCTACAACTGGATTTAGTGGGATTCCCCTCCTCCATTTCTGTACCGTTCCAGGGTAGTGGTGCGTTCCAAGACCCTGGGCCTTCACTATTAAGGCAATGCCCCTTTCTCTATCTAAAACCAGAAAGTGTGGATAAGACCTGGCACTGGGCTTTTTATTTGACAAACCTATGGCTTCTGGAGAAGCATTATCCCATGCATAGGCTATATCTGACAAACTATTATCTGAGTATGTAGACACGGTGTGTGTGTGTGTGTGGTGTGTGTGTGTGTGTGTGTGTGTGTGTACATAGACAGACATAAAATAGTAGATTCACATGTGGCCTTTTCAAACATTGCTTAGTGTTAATTATCCCTCTTTCCCTCCTCCATCACTCTCTTCCATCCTTCTTCTCCCTATGTAAACCCCTCCTTATTATTTCACTCTCTCCTGATATTACTATGGACTATCTCCCTCCTGCTGTTGATCAGGAGTGCCCTGGAGACACCCTAGACAACAAGGCTCCTGGCCATTGCTGTTGGTTTCTTATAAGCAACTGATGGCTAAGACACTGTTGCTGAAAACATTATGTACTTTGGCCACAGCAGGTAGAGAATCCAAGTTGGTCTGACCAGGAAGTTTCCCTCCCACTGGGGAACTTTCATAGGCTGTACAGTCCTACGCAGGCTGTTGAGAGTCAGGGTTAACCTGTAGTCTACCCAGATGTGAGCCATATACATTGTAGTAATGAAGAGGTCAGCAAGCCAGTCCCATAGTTGCAGTAGTGGCAGGAAGGTTACAGGGTAAAAACTGCTCTGATTGTATTTAAGGCCAGCTTCCCAGGAGGAAAACAGTTCTAGATACTATAAATCTCCCCAAGGCCACTTGCCTGGGAGTTCATAGCCCAAGAGTGAACCCAATACTGTGAGTTTGCTCAACTGACACAATTCAAACTGCCCTCCTAATGTGTATCTCTATATCCACAGATGAGTGAAGCTCCCAGACTTCTCAGTGATATTTCTTTATGTACTAGATAGAGATTAACACAGAAATTCGCAACTGGTAAAAGTGTAGACATAAACATCTGTGGAGTTATCAGCCCCAAATGGGACATTGGTATTATCTCTCTCCTCTCAAGGCTCAAGCACCATTTGAAGAAGAGGGAGCAGAAAGACTGTAAGAGCCAGAGGTTGAGGAAGATTATCGATAACAGACATGACAAGACCATTATAGTCATGGGCTCAAAACAGCTGTGGCTTCCTGAACAAGACCTTTACAAGGACCAAGTCAGCATGAAAGAGGAAGAGAATCTGGACCCTCCACCCCCTCACTAAGGAGCCAGTGACAGTGATAGCTTCTGGGTGAAGAGACATCAGTTTCCTCAAGTGTGTGGCCCCTGGTAAGTGATGCTGTTACCATGGATGCCCCTACAACCATGAGTAATTGTAGAGCACAAATTGGAATGTGGGGACAGGAAATTGTAAGAGAGGTGGGGATGGAGCTGGAAAAAATTGGGGAAGAGTGAGAGGGTAAATATTATCAAACTATATTGTATGCATGTGTGAAATTCTCAAAATATACTATTAAAAAGAAGTCCAAAGTAAAATAAATCACAAATACTAGCTAATAATTAAATCACTTAAACATTTATATAGACCACAGAAAGATAGTAAATGTGCACATGTAGAGAGATAATTCACAATGGTGTGTGTGTGTGTGTGTGTGTGTGTGTGTGTGTGTGTGTGTGTGTGTAATTTAAGAGTAAACTGTTGAGCTAAAGAAGGGAGATGATTGAGTGGGTTCAGAAGAGTCACTGGCTAGGACCCCACCCTTTAATTTGACATATCTTCCAGCATACAGTGATCAACAAAGGTAGGTTAGGAGCTGGGCCTATAGCTCAGTTGTAGAGCGTTTACCTAGAGAGCATGAATCTCTGGGTTTGATACACATTGCCACATAACATCAGGCATAGTAGTGTATAGCTGTTATCCTGGACTCTGGCGATAAAGACGGGAAGAGCAGAAGTTCAAGATCATCCTTGGCTACATAGTGAGTTTGGCGTTTGAGGATAGCTTGAAGTGCTTGTGACTCTGTCTCCAACAGAATAAAACAAAATGTGTTTAATTAGGGCAAAGTTACACTTCCAAGGGGTCCACTACCAATCAGCACCATGGAGGTGACATTAGCCCAGAGTGAGCAAATAAAGGGCATTCTGGAAGATTCCACAAGCACCATTCATAGATACTACAGGACAGACTGGGAACTGTTCCCCACTCCATCCGGACCCAGTAAAACCAGTGGGTGGCCATTAGAAGACAAAGCCAGTGCCACCTTGGGTAGCATTGTGTAGACTGCCATCAGGGGAGCCCCCATGCTTATTGCCAGCTACAGTGAAAAAGCATTGCTTTGAATGTTTTTTTCCCCTACCTAATTGTCAAAACTGAATAATATTATCAGCTTTTTTTTTTATCCTTTGAGTATTTTTCTAATAAGAAAGCATAGAGATACACAGCAAATAAAAGCGTAAGATTCCAGGATGCAGTGCAATCATGCAAAATGACTTTCATATCAGTTTGATAAGCAGCTGAAATTTAATAAGTACATCCCTCCTATGGCGCTGGATGAAAGTCTAATACTTCTGCTTAGGGTTCTTTCTTCTGCAAGATGCTATTCAGGGCTGGAGCTGAGCTTTTATAGCCAGAGAGATGAGAGGTTCGGTGGATTAATCAAAGCCTCGAGGGGCTGGGCCAAGCCCCAGCCAGGCCAAAGCACAGGGACTCAGAAGCTGAACCAAAGTCAGTTCAAGGCTGCCACGACCAGCTGCTCATGACCATGGGGACATGGTTCAAGTGTGTGCATTAGCTCAAAGGTAGAGGTATGAGCCATGGCCCTGGAAAGCACATCCCTTGTTAAGAGCTTTGAAATAACTAAATCTCCGAATAACTTTATGCCTTAGTTTAGGGAAAATTATTGCCTGGAGAGAGAAGGGGGAGAGGGAGAGGGAGAGAGCCAGGGAGAAGAGGGTGGTGGGGAGGCTTTTGGAGTGAACTGAGATCCTTCCCAACTTTACAAGGAGAACAGGAATGTCTTATAGACAACAGACAAACAAAGTCCTCTGAGATGGCATCTGTCTAAACTTCTCACTTATGGTTAGGACAATGACAATTTATTTTAATGGTAAGTAAATGAGTCCACGCAGGCCCGGTGGACTGGGTGGTGCTGGGCACCTGTCTTTAAGGTCTAGCACAGTTGTCCCAGATTCATCCAAGGAGTCTCCCATCCCCAAGCTGCCTACTCAAAGTTAGTAGAAAACCCATCCAGGGCTCCTAGCATCCAGCTGAGGGTGATCACAGCTTTCAAGGCCATTATTGAGGATGTCTAACCTTAGGGGGAAAAAAAGAGGAGCATCCAATTAGAAGTTGTCCAGACAAGGATGAGCATGGCCCAAGGGCGGTATGGTGGTCTGTACCAATGGACATTCCAGCTTAGCTCTAGGTTGCAGGTGAGTTGGGAGAGACCAGGTCTCCCTGATCTGGTGGGCTAGTCACAATGGGGTTTGGCTGCCTTGCTCTTCTACTGCCCCCTCCTGGCAGAGTTTCCTGCCAAGGCATGAAGTGGGCTGTTTCTAGCCTGTTTGTCAAATCGGTGGCAGCTAAGGTGTGGAAAGCAAAAACCCTTCCAAAACAGACAGCCAGGCAGACATGTGCATTGGAAAGGCTAAAGATGGCTCTTGGTAATGGCACTTGGAAGTGACCTTCTAGGTGCATTTGTACATAAGACCCCCCCCCCCAGCAGCATGGTGTCCCATTGTTTCCCCAATGTGTGTATGAGTGTTGATAGGATGGGTATAAGGTAGGTGTAGACAAGAAGTCCCTCAGTAGAAGAACATCTGATCCTGTCATCGCATCTAACTACAGCTTTTAAAAGAAATTCTAAGTCCAGATGTCAGCTTAGGGAAATGAATCAATTAGGCAAATGAAGATTTCCCTCATAAATCAGTGGATGAGCAGCTTCGGTCCAGCCATGGCCCGGGGGAAGAGGGACACTGGGCTTGGCTAGGTGCCAGGGCTTGGACACTCTAGCCATTTGCTACAGTCAGGTGACCTGGATCCCCTCCGCTCTCCTGAAGTTGTGTTTACCCCCTTGGGAGCTGGTTTGATTTAGAAAGAGCGCTGCAAGCCTTCCACCCCTTTTTACTCTGAAGATAATAAAGCTTCGGGCTTCAGAGTGGGACCCAGTGTAAGCTGGTGTCAGTATTCATAAAATAATTGAGTTTACACAAAAAGTGATTTCAGTAATAGCTGGCTTTTATAAGTATGTACATTTTATTTAAAATTACTGACTCAAAAGGCAAGGTAGAAAAAAAAATCACCTCCAACAACTTCCTGTAATTGCGAATTATTGTGAGGGAAACAGAAGGGAAAGATTTCGAAATTATGAGCCATTATGCTCAAGAGAGAAAAAGAGAGAGGGAGAGAGAGAGGGAGAGGGAGAGAGAGAGAGAGGCAGTGGAAGGAAAAAAAAAAAGAGACAGCTCGGCTTCATGAAACACAGCTGACAAGCTCGGCTAAATTACCCCCGGACCATTACAAAAATCACTTAATTGCCGAGCATTTTGTTAGGTCAATTGACTCTAATTGAAAAAATAACAAAAAGCTTATTATGCTGCAAATGTGGCCGTGGAAAATGAGTCTTCTGTTAGAAGGAAACAATAATTCTAAATTTCAGCTGCCTCTTACACTGTGAAGTTCACCGTTTCCTTGGGGTAGAACCCACTGTAGACCGAGAAGGGAAACTGTGTGCATTGATTTTGGTTTTTTTTTTTTTTTTTTTTTTTTTCCTGCTAGCCTTTCACATCCTCAGCCTGCTCTTCCTTTTTGGCCTCATCTTACCCCAACCTGAACCCCACATTAATTCCAGTGCCTGCCACCTACCTCCACCCCTTCTGCAGCAGATAGACATGTACTCCCCGCTCCATCCCCAAGTTCCCTTTTATCTGTGTGAAAGATTCAGGAGACAAAGGGCCGCCTCATGGCAGGGTCCACATCTGTGAACTGTCCCATCTCCAACCCAACATCCCAGGCCCAGCTCGCCCCAGACAGATTCCATCCTGAGGGTTTCAGAAGCCCCCCAGCATTGTCTGTCAGTGAGAGCCTGTCTTTCCTGTTCTCTCTCTCTCTCTCTCTCTCTCTCTCTCTCTCTCTCTCTCTCTCTCCTTCCCTCCCCCCCTCCTGCCTCTTCTCCCCTTTACAGCATAGCTGACACTGACAGGAGGCAGCAAAAAGCTTAAGCCCAGGGAATCTCCCTGAAATGGCCCCCTGACACACACATCGAAGGCCTGCCCTGATTGGCATCAAGTACAGCAATTAAACCAACCAGCTGATGAAGGTGAAGACTCGTTATTATACATTTTGGGGATGGTTTGGCCAGAGTTGGTGCATTTAAAAAGGCCAATCGGCCCTCAGCGCCATTGCTGCCCCAATTACAGACTTGAATGGTGGAAGTTCACAATGGGGTGATTCTGCTCTGAAAAAAAAAAAAAAAGTAATTATTTGTCCATAAAACCAGAAGGGTTGGGTATGAAAGTCTGATGGTAGAGCCTTGTTGGAAAGCCGTGGGAAAAAGCGTCGGTGTGTGTGTGAGTGTGGTACTATGTGTGTGTATGTTTGTACCCAAGGGTGAGGCTATGTGCACAGCAATATAATTGCACTAAAAGTAGTGTGCATGTCTGTTCGTGAGTATGTTTATTAGTGTATGAGTGGGAGGCTGTGTGTGTGCACATGACTGTGTGTCTACATGAGTGTGATATTGCATTCAGTGTGCACATGTGTCAATATGTGTATGCATGCATGGGTGTCACGTTGCACGCAGTGTGCGAGTGTTCACATGAGTGCGGGGCTGTTGTATATGAGTTTGTGGGTGTGTGCACGCATTAGTGTGATACTGTGTATAATCTGCATGCTTTATGCATGCGTATGGGGCTATGTGTAGTGTACAGTACACGCATGTGTATATACATGAGTGTGTGACTATGTGCATGTGTGCACCTGTGTGTATTCACCAGCACACGTTTATACATGCTCTCTGTATGCACAGGAATATAGTGGAGTGGAGCCATGAAGTGACGGGAAAATATGTCTGTCGCCCCTTGAGTACACCAACACCTCACAGTCACTTAGTTTAAATATTTCCACTGACTTCTGGACTTCAGATCCGAGACCATGAGGTCCAAGGCACCTGCGTGGGAGACGAGAAGCTTTACTGGGGCCTCACGAGGCAGAAGCTGTGGAGGACAGCAGCTGCCTACCTCTGGGTACCCTTCACAGTGGCCCAATAGAGTAACTTGATGTTCTTCAGAGGAAGGCCAGCTCCCCTAGAGGTCACCAGCAGATCTCTCACTCTGATGTGACATGCCGGGACCAGACACCCTGCATCCAAGAAGAGGCAGAGGAGTCAGGGTGCCCTCCCACATGTGTGGTTTCTGAATGTCCCAGTTACAGACAACAACAGCAAGAGGGCTCTCCCCTACGTGTCACCTGGTGTCTTGGCAGACAGCTGAACTAAGACTAAACTGAACCATTCAAGTGCCACAGATGCTAAGGGCACCAAAGAAGCTCCCTGAAAAACCAAAAATAAGAGAAAATAAGTACTTTGCTTTGTGGGGGCCGGGGAGGTGGTGGCGCAGATTGGGTGCTTCCCTGTCTCCAAGTCCAGTCCGTACTGCCCAACCAGGGCTTCCGAGTGCGGAATTCTACAGAGCTCGGTTGTAGAGCCACAGTTGGTCTGAAAATAGGGAAGATCTTCAGGAGGGCTAGAAAATGCCTTTTCTGCCCTGACTAGCACAGAGAGGGCATGTGGAGGAAGCAGGGCCTTGTGCTTGTCTGGCAGAGACCTTCTGAGAGACACAGAGAGAGCAATGGCGAACGAACTGGGTTCCACTAGCCTAGACCAATGGGCTTCATCAATTAATCACAGCCAAATAATCACCACCTACATTAAAGAATAATACATGAAAGGACAGGGCCTCACTGTAACGTATTCAGAAAGGGCCGCCTCCCTAATCCCTCTGAGCCCTGACATGTTAACTGGGTAGCGACTAATTAGATGTCAAAAATTCATAAGTGCTCTTTAATATTGCATATATCTGCAGCCGACATTTCAATATGAGACTTGTATACACAGAAGTCACCATGGCATTCAAACACAGCGGGGTGGGAGAAATAAAAGTGAACCAATAAAAACAAGGTCCCTTAAAAACCCCAGAGAGTGGCGGCTTTGGGACTGTGTGCTTTCTTCTTCTGGAAAGGTAGCGCCTTAATAAGAATTATAGGCAAAGGGGTTTCTCTGCTCCGTGCTGCATGGACAGAGAGAGGGAGAGAGAGACAGGAGACGGTCTTATCAAAGACACTGCCAGGTAAATAGTAATTTATTGTTCATGCACAATGAATATTACCCAGTGTCCTGACACCGGGTGATAATGAAAGACATGTTACTGTGGCATCCCAGGAGGGGATTTCCACCCCCCCTCCCCTCTCATCTTTCTTGAGCAAGAGAACAGTGATGAGCGCTGGCAGCAACTGCCTCTCTCAAGACGTTCTGCATAATATAGGAAGCACCTGAACTTAGCTGGATTTAAGTGAAGTGAGTTTGCTGGCTCCGTGATATATATGTTGCCTGGATGCCAACTTATATTTCAAATGCCGGGGACTATATTTTTATAAAACAAGCTTTTTCCTGTCGGAAGAATTATAGGGACGTAATATAACACAAGGCGGTGAGATTAAGAACAATGCATCATTGCAGGGAGAAAGCGCACTGTTTTATGGCTCGCATCCCTTAATTGAACCTCTCAGGGATACAGAGGCAAGCTCAACTAGAATGTGCTGGGAAAGCTCACTCCTATTCTGACTTCCAGGGCCCTGGGTTTGTAGGTGGTTGTTTATGTTTATGTTTTAGCGTGGTGTGTGCGGCACACAGGATGCACGCACATGTGCACACATCCACACACACATAAACAGAGCAATGGCATGGTTAACATTTTGGTTTCTGTATTTAGTCATTCCATATCATTTTTAAAGAAAAGGTTTTCTTTTGCTTAATCGGCTTATTACATCATCTAATGTTTTAAGACCATTGTGTGCACATGTTCATGTTTGTGTGTGAGAGACTGTGAGCTCGCATATGTGCATGTGGTAAGCTCAGAAGTCAGACTTCCCCTTGCACTTTGCTTGAGACATGATCTCTCTATCTTAATTAATCACGTCTGTGTGTGTGTTTGTGTGCATGTGTGTATGTGTGCATGTGTACATGTGCATTGCGTGTGTGCATGCATGTGTGCATGCGCATTTTGTGTGTGTGCATGTGTGTGTGTGTGTACACGTGCAATGTGTGTGCAGTGCCCACAGAGGTCAGAAGAGGCCATCAGATCTTCAGGATCTGGAGGTACAGGCTGTTGTAAACCAACTGATATGGCTGCTGGGAGCCACACCCAGGTCCTCTGGAAGAAGGAGTGAGTGCTCCTCACCACTGAGCCATCTCTGCAGATGGAAGGGAACAAGGACTCCTGTCCACCATTTTGTGCTCTAGGCTAGCTGCCCGTGAGCTTCTTGGCACTCTCCTGTGCCCACCACCCGTCTTGCCATAGGAGCACGGGGATTACAGGCAGTTGACTTTGCATCCGCTTTGTGTAGACTCTAGGGATCAGAGCTTAAGCCCTTAGTCCTGTTCACTAAGTACTTTACCCCCTGAGCCAGCTCCCCAGGCCTAATTTATTTATTTTTAATTAGCTTACAAAATTCAGGTTTCTTTCAGGCATTTTCCTATTAACTCAGTTTTGGTCGGCCCTCTGCCCTGATGGACTCGTCTTCCTATCTCCCTGAGAAGGAGAAACAACAACAACAAACATTAAATAAAAAAACAACCAACCAAACATACAAAGAAAAAATACTTTTGAAGAAGAGACTTGGGAGGGTAATGAGACACAGCTGAAATGAGAGTGGACTCGAAAATATTTCGGGTAGGAAAGCCAAAAAGTACTTTTCCTTTTAATTCTCTTCCTCTTGACCAAGGATCACAGTGTAAGGAAGTTGTGCTGGGGCAGGGAGGAGCTGGCTGCATTTGGATCACGAGTAGACAGTAGTTTCCCAGTGATCTGATTAGCAGTCTGCTCTCGGGATTTATCTTCTTCATGCAGTGAAGTCATGCCTGCCTTTGCTTGGGCCCAGGAGCTGTAAGGACTTTAGGCAGGCCTGGCATCTCTAGGGACCTCGACGGCTTAAAGATCAAGTCCTTGCTGGTTTGGATCATGTCTGTGGTCCCTGCTCCTTTCCACGCATGCTACGATGTTGACAGGGAGCATTTCAATTTCAGGCGAATTGGGCCATTTCCTTAGAGTCCTCCATTACTGTAAACAGGAGTTAGCAGTGCGTGGATGGGAGAAATGCCCTTCAAAGCCATCCAGCATTTCTGTACTTGTCTTCTGGTTTGGAGTTTCTGAGTGGCCGCCTGTCTCTGGCATGCCAGCTTTCCCAAGGAAAGGGGTAAGACTGGGATGAGCCACCAGGCACAGTGCCAGGGGCTAGTGGTCAATCTCAAAGGGATTTTGGAGTCTTTGATTTGGAATCTTCTAGACTAATTCAGGCTGGGGAAAACACTTTGTCATCAGTACGTACATTGTACCTAACTGCATCACTTGCTATCTGGGATTCACACTCCTTGTTACGACATGAAATTGGGTTCCACTTGCCTTCAGCCTCTCTGTCATAGGAACAGGAGTCTTTATTTGTGTTGACTGGTCGCTAGGAAAATAAAATCTCTCCTGATTGCCTCAGGCACAGGAAACGTCTCTTTCTTCACTTGGTTTGAAGTCAGGTCACCATGCTGCCTTCCTTCACTTGGTTAGCCATCCATCCCTGCCTGTAGCCTTCATATTTGGTGCCCAGTTACTAGCACCCAAGGGGGATTGCCAATATGGCAAGAATCTAACTGGCCTCTCTGTTCTTCCAAGAAGGGACGTTCCAGCGTGTTGGGCTGTTCCGGTACAATGATCTGAGAGTCAGGAGAGCAGGAGAAATCTACAGGCAGAGATAGGGGGTGCCTGGCTGCAGCACCTATGGTGACCTAGGGCTTCGGGCAAACATGATTCACTAAGGGCAGAAGGAGTAGTGGAGACGAGCAATGCAGGGAACTGGCTGAGTGTCTACCAAAGGTAGCTAAGGTGCCACAGAGGCCCGTGCCAGTCACCGTTAAAGAACACTATTGTTCCTGTGGCTTTTATCATTGCTGTGAGCAAGAGACCTACAGAATCAACTTGAGGGATGAAGGGTATGTTACAGTTCGTAGTTGGTGGGGAGGGCTTGCCTGGTCTCAGATGCTTGAGCAGAGCATTGTGACAGCAGGAGCATGTGGTGGAGGGTCTCCTCTGCCTCATGGTGCACAGGAAGCAGAGAAAGGACAGAAGAGGCGGCCAGCGCAAGACACAACACTCCAGAAGGTCAGGCTGGGAGCAGACAAAAGCGAGGCTTCAGTTTTTGCTACCATTCTTGCAGAGTTCTTTTATATACCTGCCTCCCCTTGGTCTCCCCGATTTCTCACTACATCTCCTGCCCCAAGAACATCTCATGTTCTGTAGTGTGGAGTGGGACAAGATGATCACCCCATGCATTAGGGATTATGTCTTCTGCCCATCGTTTACTCAGCTTCTAGGATTTGAATCCACGCTAATGCAGCGAGGATGATATTCCAGGGGGTGTGGACAATTTCTGGGTCTGTCTAAATAATCTAAATTTGGCTCCGGATTCCCCTCAGGTTGTGATCTGAAAGCTGTATGCTCTGGGTTCCCAGGGAATGAACGGCAGGTCGGCTGAGACAGCAGCAGCCCTTCAGGGGGTGAAAAGCCCACGATGAGCTCAGCAAGGGAAAGGAGTAGTTCATGAAGGATACTAAATGGATCCAGAGTCAAGGATTAGGGCCTAAGTGAATGGAACTAGAGTGAGGACTTTCTCCATGAGGTCACAGTTCCAAGCAGAAGCACACAGCATTCATCCATGAAACGCTGGCTCTGTCCATGAGCGCCTGGTGGTGAGGAGTGACTTTCAGCTTAGAAAATGCCTCTGCATTTAGAGTACGCATGACCTCACTGTCACACCTCAACAACACCATGATGGCGAAAGTCCAAGGCGATGCCCATCTCCTGGCTAGAAAGCTGAATCTCCATGAGTATTCCCAAAGCGCTCAGTTTACGACATCTCTGTATCAGGGAATTTTTTGCACTAGGACTCTTACAATATATTAGCAATGAATGAGCCCCTTGAAACAAGGCTCAGAGGAACCGGGGCAGTATTGGGCCAGCATGACCTACTTGAAAACTTACCTTCTGTGCCTGGAACCCCTCAGTCTTGAAACTGGACTTGAGCTCATCCATTCCTAACACACGTAACCTGAAGCTAACAGCTTGCTGGTGCATAAGAACAAATGGCCAGTGAGTCTCCACGTCACGTGGCCCTCCACTGGCCGTTCATACCCTAGGGGTGAGTCTTGGAAGCCAGGGATGTACCTGCCTGTCCTGAACACATGACCATCCAAGAACAGGAAGTGAACTTGAATAGTGTGTGTGCTTTACATTTTCTGATCATGATCCGCATTTCTGACCCGATCCTGCAGTTTTATATTTCCCCTTTGTGTACAGCTTATTCCTCATGAAGTGATGTGAAAAAAATAAATAAATTCTCGGGGAGCGTTGTCCAAATAGATGTTTAAAACTTATGGCCGAGTTCGGACATAAATCTATGCAATTTGCATGAGAGATTTGCTGTGGTACGGAATAGGGAGGCAGGGAGTCTAGCCTCAGCCTATCTAAGGCACAGACAGAATAATTAGAAAAACAGTTACTCTCTGAAGAGAAGACTAGGAGGTGGAGTGGAGAGAGGGTAAGAGAGTTTCCAAGGGGTAGGGGAGACAGCAGTGCAGCTTTCTTCATCAGTGTATGGATTCTCAGCATATTGTGGAGCAGAGCAGGAGGGGGAGGTCTTGTTTGTTTGTATGGAACCTCTTCGTTTTCCTATTTCAAGATGCATAATTGTCCTGGGGATTATAAAGCCCCACTAACCAGATAAGCCTAAATTACTTAGCCTTGTTTCCATAGTGACAGAGATGATAGTGGTGAGGATGAGGATGGCAGACAGAGCTGGTGGCAGCAGCAGGGATCAACATCAGTTCGGCTGTTTCTAGGCACACAGTATTGCTGATGCATGTGGGATAGTAAGCAAAGTGCAGACAACCCCTGCCCTATTACAAGCTTTGGGAGTACAGCTCTAAAGAAAAGATGGCGTTTACTGCATCTTGTTCTATGCCTAGGAAGACACTGTAAACAGAACAACAAGTGTAACCTAATGACAGGCCCTTCAAGACTTAAGATAGAGCCCCATGAAAGACAGTGGTGGTTAACCAGCTTGGCTAGAGTCATACAGACAGCTCTCAATGTGGATTTGGGTTAGCACGCATTCCAGCTACAGCTCAGTAATCAAGAGGGAGCATTTTCCAATTATCAGGAACAGCTACCAAAAACAGAGGGCAAGGTGGGAAGGGCCTAACCTAGCCATGCTGCCAAGATGCCGTCTGGGTGAGTCCACCTCTCCCTCTTTATGGATTTCTAACTTTGTAACAAACTGCCACGTTTCTCCTAAGATAATTGAATTACTATTATAAAGCCAAGTCCTCTAAGTCACCGCAAATAAAATCAGCAGAGGTTGGAACCCAAGACCCTACAAGGGTGTTGGTCCTTTTTAACCCACAAAGCTTAATCCTTTGAAAATATCTGAAGGGTATGGTCCACAGGGAAAAGAAACTCAGTAGACAAGAGAGGCTACGTCCAACAAGAAAATCACAGAAAGGGCACTTTCTCCTCCTGAAGCCAAAGGGCAACTCACTGGGAGCTAGACGAGTGACTCTCACGGGGCCTGTGAAAATAGATAGTGCTAAGCTACGAAACGGAGGTCCGCAAAGACGATTCCCTCAGGGCTGTGCTTACCAGGCCAACATGGAGACATGGGTTCAATCCCCAGGACACTTATAAACAGCCAGGCATCTTGTGTTGTGCTTATAATCTCAGCACTGGAATGTGAAGACAAGATCTCTGGGGCCCAATGGCTAGCCTGCCTTGCTGGACTAGCAGGCTTCAGGCTAATGAGTCTATCTCAAAAAGATAGGTGGACAGCGCCTGATAAATGACTTCCAGCCTATGTGCATGTACACACTGAGGCACATAGAAAAACACACACACACACACACACACACACACACACACACACACACACACACACACATCTCATCTCATGGCACAGAACCTGAAAAAAAAAAAAGCAACCAGACTGAGCACAGTCTAGAAGCAGGCCTTCTGAAAGTAATAACTAGAAGCCAGGAGCATTCTGGCATGTTAGCATCAATTACTTAGCAAGTGTGGAGCTGTTGACTCCTCTATAGAATCAATAGAGCAGATCATTCGTTTAAGACTCCATCACTACACAGCGCCTCTATGAGTGACAGTGCATAGCCTGACCCGTGTATCCAAATAGGGCTTGATGTAGAAATGTGGTTCCCACTCATACATCAGTTAGCATCTTGTACAAGTGCATGCATTTGTGCTTGTGCCCTCTGCTCCAAAGTCTTCCTTCTGTCCTCTTGATTAGTTAGGCATGTGTCTGCATCCAAGATCAGCTATCATCTCAAAAAGCATATCCCCTCCCGATGCTTCCTAAGGACATGGTGGTACCACTGCATCTCCACCTCTCATCTTCACTTCTACTCCTCCCCTGTCTCTGCCATCTCCACCCCTGTCTCACCTCCATCCTGATCATCTCTACTGCTACCTCCTCCCTCTGTCTCAGTCTCTGTCATCCACCATCTTCTATCGCCCCATCTCTCTAGCATTGCTATCTCCCACTGTTATGTCTCCACCTCCATCATCTCTATTTTCCTCTATTGCCTCTAGCATCACTATAGTCACACCTTCTTATCATCTCCACACATGTCCATTTCTGTCAACTCCATCTTCATCTTTGTCACCTTTTCCTCTACTTTTACACCTATCTCTGTCCTGAAGTCCATCTTTATTATATTTATCTCTGTCACCTCGGTCTTTATTATCTCCATCTCTTATCTTATGCATCTTTCCCTTCTTTTATCTCCTTCATCTCTGTATCTAGCTGCATATTTAGACTTCATTTCTTCTCTCCTTTCCCAGGTGTGTAGCCCCTAAAATGCTTGGAATTCACCGAATGTTGAGTTTCTTTTTGTATATTAACCAAGTGACAAGTGGCTAGAAGGTGGTGGGTTGTCAAGGACCAACTCTGATGATAAACAGTGTAAATTTCCCCATCTACCTCCATGTATGGGAAAGAAGATGAAAGTAATAATATAATCAAATGTGAATGTGTAATGAGACACCTTACAGGTTCATAAGGAAGACTCGGGGTGCAATGACAGGGTACTTATCTAGATTACTCAAGGCTCCAGGGTAGTTCTTCAACACTCGGAAGGGAAAAGATTCAGAGAGCTTCTAGACGGAGGTGACTAGAGGTGGTGTGCCCAAAAAGGACCCCAAAGGACCCATTTTTTGTCCCACATACCTTTCTCTCTCAATGTCTGAGTCTCTTGTAACAATTTAGAATAAGCCAGCAAGTGCAAATGAGTGTCCCTAAGCTTCACAACTTACCCCAGAAAACACAGTGAAAAGGAGGAAGAGGGAAGACGGGGATCTCAGTTTTAGCCAAGCTGGACGGAAGTTGTGGATGTCTACTGTGTGCAATGAGTCTGAGATGGGAGCAGTTTTATGAATCTAAGACCTTCATCCTGGAACGCATGGCCAACTCAAGCTGGATTTTTATCAGCATTGAGCTCCATTGTAGGGCATCTGCTCGATGGACACAGGGGATTAGAGGTCTGAGGAAAGCTCACTGGTGTCAGAAGCAAAGCAAAGGATGCCCTTATAGAACTCCACAGCTACTGAGAAACACAGAGCACAACTGACCACAGGGTGCCCAACTCCAGTTGACACACCTACCACAAAACTCCTACACCTAAGGCTCAGGAAGCATTGCAGAAGATGGTGCTGAGAGATTGTAGAACCAAAGGAAAAGGATGCCTGCTGCCAGACAGTGTATTCTGTACGTGACAGAGAGGCTGCACCTACATGGCCTTAACACTGTAGTTACCTAAACAAGACCATCTGATAGCAGCAGATGACATGTTAGTATGGACAGTGAAAATCTCACAAGGCCCCACCCGCCTCTAAATGAGAGAGGGAGTGGCCAGCTTCCTATATGTCATCAACCTCAAATGGTGGGCCCTAAACACATACACTACATATACACACAAGCAACACTAAATATATATATCGTTGTATAGATAAACTTTCTGCTTCAATACAATGCACAGAGTCCACCTCCTCAAGTCAGAGTTCGAATGAGTTGATCTCTAGACTGAGGCTGGGAACTTGAGAGATTTGACTGTGGGAGAGAGAATAAACAGAGGAGTAAGACAGCCTGATGCAGGGCTGTTTAAGTGGTTTTTACCCTCTGTGGCTTTAGTTCTTAGTAGTCAACTGTAGTCTAAACATTTGATGGAGAAATGCAGAAATAAGCAATTACTACGTTTTCAAATGCACTGTTCTGATGGCATGATGTTAATCTCGTGTTGTCCTACTCCATCTCAGCCTGGACAAAAAAAAATCACCCCTTTTTCAAAAGTATCCAATAGTATGTGTTACCTGCCCATTAACTCTTTCATCACTCTTTATTATTATTATTATTATTAAAAATCAGATCAACTATTTTATTGCTGTACTTATGTTCCCTCACCCTCATGTCACTGAAGAATGACCTCAAAGTACGAGAGTGGTGATGCCAGGGCTTCAGGGGTGCCAAAGATATGGCCACCAAGTGCTTCCTTTAAGTGACTTTGTTTAAGAAGAAAAGAAAACTCCAAGAAATGACAAAACCTTTATGCTGGGGTTGTCAATATTGGCTGTAGGTTCAAATCTTCTATCTGTGAGACTGTGGATAAGAAAAAGGAATTCATCCTAATGTTGGTACTGTTTTGGCCTGAATGTCAGGTCATTAATTAAGATGAAAGGGACATAGTTTCAGGCACTGTGAGTTCTTGGGATATTTCTTTCATAGACAGGATGGAGGCAACTGTGCTGATAACTGTATGAAATAATATAAAATATAAAATAATAACTCCCTAGTCTAACTATGTCATAGAATGCCTACTTCCTGATGACAAAAAGTAGTTCAGTCTCCCTTCAAGGATGAATAATGACCCATTCATCAGAACTCTCTAGCAGGTCACATGATGTAGAAAGAAAGTGAAGTACACAGAAATCTGATAAGCTAACGTGAATAAAGTATGGTTATGAATGACGAAGGGTGGGCATGGTGCTAGGGTGCATCCCAATCCATGCCACCACCACCACCACCACCACCCCCGATGATCACAACCCATATCATCTCTCCTTCATGCACTGAGTGTCTTTGGGCTATTGAGTGGAGTGATAGTGACTCCTTGTACGGACTGCCTTACTTGACAAAGGGGCAGGGATTTCACAGGCAATTCAGTAGGCCTTGACTTAATAAAAGAGAGCTTATCTTCATGGGCCTGGCCTAAGCAGGCAAGGTCTTCACTGTAGGTGACCAAGTCTTTGCCGAAAGTGCATATGATGGCACAGATTATGGAGTATATCTTCTGGAAGGGACTGGGTAACAATCACTGGGAGTTGTAGGTGATCCTCTGTCATCCCTGAGCAACAAAAACATAACCTCAGTACCAGGCTGTCAAGAGAACGGCTTCTGCCACCAACTTGCAGGAACAGGAAGCCAATCGTTCCTAGCTGAGCCTCCTGGGAGGGGGAAGGACAGAGCCACAGTCTGGATTCAGAGACAAGCAGAGCCAGGAAACACACTACCCTTAGTCAGGACAGAGTCACAAAGGAACTGCTGCCTTAAGCTACTGAGCTCTCAGGTATAAAAAGCTAATATAGTGAGGGGGCTGTGAGAGGGGTCACTCAGCACATGCTGTTGGGACAGCTTTAGAGATATATGGGGAATGTTAATAGGACTCTTCATAAAATGCTTAATTGCAAAATAAACTCCAGAGTGATGACGTAATTAGACAGAAGATATAGCAGCATTGCCTTCTTCAATTCCACCTAGACTGGGTTCCATGAACCACAGACACTTCCATCAGTTGGCTCTGGGAACTGGAAGTTGAGATCACAGATGAGGCCTGGGGAGCCACTCCTTGGTGTGTAGACAGAAGCCTTTGGGGTAGTATCCTGAAAAAGAGGGCACAGCTCTCATGGTTGATAGAATAAACATTGTGTTTGAGGAGTCACCCGTAGGGCCCTTGCCTGACACTGTCCTATCAAGGCTCAGGGTTTCAATGTGCAAGACTTATTTATGACTTTTAAAATGTCTTTTTAATTTATTTTCTGGGAATTTCGTGCATACAATGTGCTGTGTTTCCTCTCTCCAAATCTCCCTAGACCCTCTCAACAGGTTCTCCTCCCAAATTTACATCCTATTTTGTTGACAGCAAAATTTAATGGGACAGGAATGTTCAGGCAGTATAACACACCTTGGCAAGGTGTAAGTTCTCTCGTCTCAGGATGAAGCCATTTTGAAACACAAAAAATGAGAGAAGAGATCTTATACATTACAATATCTAAAAAGTTGAAATCTCTTCTGGTGGAAACATAGGCATAACTTTGGGTAAATAATTGCTACAGAGGTAATAGAAATATAAAGGATCTTTATTCTATGAGCATCAGGTGAGTGTGTCCAAGGTTCTTGTGTCAGTGTTACAGGCACACAAACACAGAATGAAAGTTCGCATATCGAATTTCTGAAGCAAATTCCTCTGCATGGCGGATGTACCAGTGATTTCAGCATTTCCTCTGTGATTTGTAGCCTTCCACTGCATTTATTTTCTATGATCCTATGATAATTTTATGAATGCAGGGACAGGATAATTACACATGTAATAGTATGTCACTGATTATTGCAAAGACACAAACTCAACTGGCTTGCCTCTGTTATATTGGTAAATTTCCTCATGTATTTAGGAATTAGATAAACATGTAAAAAACATTGTATATGTATGCCAGGATTGCATCTGTGAAGAAGCATAGATCGTGGAATTAGGAGTAAAGGGATTATATCAAGGTCAAATAGGTGTCACTTAGATGGCTGACCTTCAGAAGTGTAAATCTATCTTATACTGTGTTACATTCGAAATAAATGCATCTTTTACATCTATAGAGAGATTATTAGATACCAGGCAGATGATAATAATGATAGGAAGGTAGGTAAATACACAGATGAAGCCAGGCAGTGGTTGAACATCACATGTCTTTAATCTTGGCACTCGGGAGGCAGAGGCAGGTGGAACTTTGTAAGTTCGAGGCCAGCCTGGTCTACAAAGCTAGTTAGAGGACAGTAAGGGCTACACAGAGAAACCCTGTCTTGAACAAAAAATACGCAGACGATAGATAACAGATTATACATGTAGATAGGTGATTGCAGAAAGACAGATATATAATAGACCATGCTATCTAGATGATAGACAGTATCCAATAGATAATAGATGATTATTGATAGATGACTGATAGGTAGTTGATACAAATATATTGAAGATAAATCATAGATGTTAGATAAGAAATATGGACCGATGATTGACAGGCAATAGGTAGATAAGTTGTCTTGCAATGTGCATCAGTTTCTTGAGGCGACTGTAACAAAATGCCAGAGACAAGGTAGTGTGAACGCAGACATTTATGAAGTCATCTTCTCGGAGGTAAGAGGTTTTAGCTTAAGATTTTGGCATGCTCTCATCCATGACATCCTCCCCCGCTTCTGCAGGTAGACACTTCCCTCCCTTGCTGTAGGTCTTCCCATAGGCCCTCCTCTGCCTTTCTACATGTTCTAACTTTGCTACCAATAAAGATACCAAACCTTGAGGAATTTGGGTTCACTTCAATGATCCCATTTTCACTTACAGACTCACTTTTAACCATGGTCGCGTCTGAGGAGCCAAGGGTAAGATGGGTAAGATATCAGCATATCATCCCCTGGGCATGTATATGCTATGTAATGCCACTGAAGAATGGCTCCTTCTTAATGAAAGAATGACACACAACTTGGAATTTTATGTCTTTGGGATATACTTTGAAAACTACTCAATGAAATGACAATGATGTCATTGTTCTTAATTCTTGAATGGCTGTTTCTACCTTAATATAGTCAGAGGTTGAACATGACCATCGTTTCCTATGTCATGAAAATACGATGACATGTGGGGAGAGTGGAGTCCAGCACTTGACTATAGCAAACACTATACGTTTGTGTCACCTCTGTTTCCATGTTAAGCCTTTGGATTTCCCAAGCAGAGGCAGGAATTAACCACTGTCCACAGTGTCTGCTCCTTGTATTTCCCCCAGACTCTCAGTGAGGTCCATTCAAACATCTACCTAGGCACTCTGTGGTGTGCTGTTTCCCTACAAAACAGTTTCAGTATATTACAGAGCTTGTCCCAAAGACCCCACACACAGCTGTGTACCATAGTGAGCATTCATTGTAGTTACATCATTAAAGAAGGGAAAACACCCTGGGGCCCCCCAGTAGCCCAGCTCTCTCACTCCCACTCACCCTCCGAATTCTCCCGTTCTCTCTCTCTCTCTCTCTCTCTCTCTCTCTCTCTCTCTCTCTCTCTCTCTCTCTCTCTCTCTCTCTCTCTGTGTGTGTGTGTGTGTGTGTGTGTGTGTTTGTATACATGCATGTGTGCCCTGTCACTTCTGCTTCCTTCTGGTGCCCATCTCTCTGATCTGGTCTTTGATAAACTTCTATTGCTCAGTGTGGTCTGTGGTCTTATCATCTCTGTGTCATACTTGACTGACTTCAACTCTTTCCTGGCCATGCTCTCCGGAGAAAAGCTGGCTTGGTAAATGATACTGGACCACAAGTCAGACAAGAGCCACAAAGGCCTCAGCCAGGAGGAAGCAGTGTTGACAGGGTGGGCACTTGGGTAAGTAGGTCACCTGCCAGGCTGAGGGATTTTCCAATAAGAGGTGCATCGTGAGTGACTAAAGCCAGTGCCCTTGGACTCTGGGCTAGAGTCCCCAGTCATGGAAAGTATCATGATTAGATTGTGGAAAAATATGCCTTTGGATGGGGCACGTTGAGGGACAGTTTCCCCTGCTACTACTTGCCATGTCTTTCATGTCTTTGTCATTGTCTTTCAGATTTATTTCCTACTCACTTCTGTAACGAGGCTGGAGGAAAACTCTCACAATCTAAAAAGGCACTCATCTGTGCTATTGGTAGATTTACTTTAAAACATCAACAAAAAGGTTGATCTTTTCTATAGCAGATCAGACTTCTGAATATGAATATCTTCCATCTTGGTGACTTAAAATTGGTGTGGGAGAATGGGGCGCATCCTCTCTGTCTTTCCTGCATACCCCCCCAGATGCACATTCACTCGGAAGAGCACGGAACCCCTCAGAGAAATAAAAGCCCCTGTTTCTTTGCCGTTCCTGAATACCTCACAGCATGTCCTCGGAGACAGAACAAGATTGGACCATCAAACAGTATACTGCTTTGCAAACTAGTTGAGATGAAAGAACACACACACACACACACACACACACACACACACACACACACACACACACACACACACACACACACACACACACAAATGGACTTTTAACCATGCCAGAAAGACAAACAACAGATGGACAAACAGAATTAGAAAGCAAATGCTAGGGACGAGAAGTGGCAGTGGCTGCATTGGACAACATTATTGGAGGGGGGAAGGGGGATTGCAAACTAGTCACATGCGGCCAATGCGAGTGACACCTACAGAGGCAAAACCCAGGGTGGTAGAACTTTCCTCAGAAACAGTAAGCACCTGATTAGGGTGGTTCCCACCAAGACACTCAGGAAGCTGGATTCCCCTGTTAATTAAAAAGGGGTTAGGGCTGAAGGCTAATTTGCACTGGAGGGTGCACTTTAGAAGAAGTTGTGTGAGCATCTTCTTCATCCACATGTCCCTAACAAGCTTGATTACAATATTCACCCCCTGCATGGAGCCCAGGCGACCTTTCCAGGATCAGATCAGAATCCACGCCACTTTATGGTCCTCCGTCCCAGGCTTTGCTCTACATGTTAGCATCAGAGACTCTTGTTCTGCACTGTGGCTCCTCAGCATTTGCTCATGCAAATGAAGGATTTGTTTTGCTTTCCAGAATCTGTTCTTCAAACTGCACTTACAGCCCCTGGTCATGGCAACGCCAGTGCCAATGGGAGATCAGAGTTGATTTGTCACCACCCTTGCTGCTTCCTGAAACCAGTGGCGAGAGGAGTTGACTCCTGGTGTCCGCTCCTGGAAGTGTGCTGCGTGGGTGAATCATGCACAGATCATGTGGGTTATTTACTGGGCCTTGAGTTCCTTCCAAGTTAGTGGTTCCATGGAGATCTCACATGAACAAGACCAAAAGGAATAATAGCTCCAGGAAACGGGGACTCTTTTGAGACATAATTTGAGAGTACATTCAATCTGTCAGATCAGGGATGGCACGGTGGCAGAAGAGTAAGGTAGCTAGCAGGTCCCATTGCATCCAGTAGAGACGCAGGGAGAGATGAATGCTGGTCCTTGGCTCATTCTTTGTCTTCTCTCAGCTGTTTTTTCTATCTGAACCACGTAGAGATCCATCCACAAGACTCCAGACTTGTCAGTTGGCCCTTTGTCCATGGTAACCATCCCTGAGTTTATTTGAATGTCAACTGGACAAATTCTTCTGCTTCTGGGGGAGGCCATGATGGCAACAGAGCCTGATGCTGCAGTTTAGTCACCCCATGCTTCTGTGGGCAATTGTGAAGGAAGAGTTGTGTTGTTTCTGGAAGGAGACAGAGAACTGCATTTCTTAATGTTCAAAATGAAAACCTGCGCTGTGTTAGAGTTGGCTTTCATGGTGCCCCTAAATATGGCCGTGGCTAAAATCTCCCAAGCTGAGTCACGCACCCAGGAAACCCAGCTTATCTTTGTGAGGATAGATTTTCTATTTTACTGATCCTATCAATTTCCTGGTTCAATGGTATATCCTCTGCCACTCTTACATGAGACTCACTGAGGTCAAGTGTGTTTAAATCTTTTCTTTGGGTCCTTGACCCAAGGTGCTGGGCTATCTCTTTGCTTTCGTGATGGAACTAACTAGCAGCAGTCAACTGCTTATTATAATTGAAGACACAGGATGTCCCTGTTGGAGCTACAGCACTCACTGCCTGGCCCCCTTGAAGCAACACTTGGAGGCTTCTGTGTGTTAACTTGACAGACCCAAGGATCTACCAAAAAAACAAACCAAAACAAAACCCTGAAATGTACTCAAGAGATGCCTCATTTCACGTTGCTCATCCTCAAGGGCATGGCACTGCGTCCTCATGTCTTTCAGCACAACTGACTTGGGCCAAGAATATCATTTCATCATCAATGAGTTATTATCTGACCTTGCCCCAGTCACCCACCTTCTTACTGAACCTCAGTTTATTACTCTGTAAAATGGATGTATTAAATGTCCCTCCTCTTTTTAGATACAGGAATACACATTTGATTTACAAATATTTTGACTTTATAGTTTGTTGATTTATTTGTTGTTGTTGTTCAGTTTAAATGCTTCCTCTGATAATGATGGACCTTCCTCGCTGTGACCACTACTCTGGCAGATGACCTGTGAATCATAACTGAATTTTTAACACTATTTTTCTATATACTTCTCTTTATGGGAGAATTGGAGACAAGGGCTTGGGAGTTAATCAAGTATGGGAGTTCAACTGTAAACCCAAGCTCTTGGTTGGGTTGCCATTTGTTCACACTCAGTCCAATCCCCATGGGGCCATCACATGGACCCTGCTCTATGAGTAACGCAGAATGGCAACTCGGTGCTGGAAACTAAGCAGGCACCACATGGTATGTATTCTATTCATGTGAATTTAAGAAGTATTTAGTTTTCATCCTGAAAAATAGAGATGGGGAGAATATGATTTTTCTCCTTCTTCTTTCATCTTTGATTACAAGACCATGTGGAACTCACCCTAGTTTCTGGCACAAGCAATCACTGGAACACGTTATTCAGAATGAAGGAAACACTGTGTGTGAATGAACATACTGATGCTCTTCCTCTGAAGTCCACTGGATGTTGTAGATGCTTAGATACCAATGTACAGAGTCCTTGACTGCAGGAGGGGGAGCACTGTACTTGGCAGCATCTTGAATACTGTCTCCTCTGGTGGGAGAAGTGGTAGGGAGCTTCGTGCCTGGTGGAAGTGCATGGGCAACTCTACCTGAGGTGGTCCAAGACTCAGGGTAGAGATACAGGAGCTGGGAGCACTGGGACTCTCATTGACATGAACCAATACATAGAGGAGGACTGATTTCTCTATACATGAAACTTGTGTTTATGTGTAAACCACTCTTCTATAAATGCTGCATTTTACATAAATGCTTTATTTCTGTACATTAAGAAAGTATTCTTATTTAGAAAAAAGAAAAATGGCTTTATTCAGCTCAGAACTCAGCCCAGTGCTCCCTTGGTAAAGAAGAGCATTCTACTGAAGCTAAATATCCAGGAAGGAAAGGTGACACCTTTGAAGAAAATGTTACTATGTGACATAGACAGCAGATTAGGTATTGCTGACAAAAAGCCAGCAGTCCCCTACAGCAGCATTCAATATGGGTCCTAAGCCCTTTGGGGGTCAAATAACTTTTCACAGGGGTTGCACGTCAGATATCCTGCATGCCAGATATTTACGTTACAATTCATAACAGCAGAAAAATTACAGTTATGAAGTAGAACCAAAACTAATTTTGTGGTTGGGGATCATCACAGCATGAGGAACCATATTAAAGGGTCACAGCATTTGGAAGTTTGACGGCCAGGGCCCTACAACATACCCTTAGGCTGATCTGATAAAAACAACCCCCTCATTGTGACTATTTCCAAGGTGATGCCACATCCTGTCAATGTGACAATTCAGCATAACCCGTGGCTGGAGAGATGACCTAAGTTTGGTTCCCAGCACACAAGTGAGTTTGGCAGCTCACAACCTCCTCTAACCTCAGTGTCGGGGAATCCGATGCCCTTTTCTGGCCTCTGTGGGTACCGCACTCACGTGTACACACACACGGACATACATGTAAACACGAATGTAAAAACAGAAACAAATCAATCTTCCCAACAAACAATCACAGATAAGAGAATTTTGTTGCACAAAACTCAAAAACCAAAGCAGAAGCAGATCTACATGTACATGCCAGACATTTATCCACACTGATTTGTTAGATAGGCACATTGATTAAAAAGAAATATTCATCTTTGCTTACAAAGTCTCTCTACAGAGGCAGGACTTCTAGATATGCCTTCCTTCTCAGAAAGATGGGGAGTGTTTCCCCAATATTTAAAATTTTTATTTTTCTTGATGTTTAGGCACTATATCCTAGCTGTTGTTGCTGCTGCTTTTGTTTTGTTTTGTTTTGTTTTTTTTGGGGGGGGTGTTTGGTTGTTTACAAGTTTTGGGTTTTTTGTTGTTCATTTCTTTGTTTGAGACAAGGTATCACTATACAGCCTTAGCTGTCCTGGAACTTGCTATGCATACCAGGATGGACTCAAACTCACAGAGATCTGTCTGTCCGTGCCTCCTTAGTGCTGGGATTCATGTCATGTGTCCTCACACGCCTGTGAGTCCTTGGATTAGGAAACAGTGACAACGCTGCTGCGGCATGAAAGAAAAATCTTCCCATCCGAGATCTAAGTGTGTGTATAGTCAAAGCCGAGTGCTTGGTGGACCATTGCGTGATTCTGAGAGCATCCAGAGTTTTGTCTACTTTTGTTCCTTTACAAATACAGGAACAGGTCCCTCAAGCAGAAGATGAGTCCAGGAATTCAGAGAAAGGGCAACAAGTGTAGAAATAAACAGAAGTCTTAAATCCTGAGCCTTGCCAGGGAGCAACAGTCCTCCTGGGGAAATGCTCTGTCCTTTTCTGTCGTGGAGACCATGCTGTGCTGGACCCAGGACTACCTCCTACCCAAGGCTTTGATGAGAAACATGAAAGAATGGAAGGTGAACTTCCTGTTAGAGAACAGCTCTTCCTTTTCTGGGGCAAGCAATATTTCTCATTCGTTAAAATGTTCAGAAAAGGAGAACAGATAGAAGGGCAAAGGAAAAGATCTGCTGTGGATCCCTGCCCGGAATGAGTCTCCTTAAAATGTAACAGCTTTCTGTTTCCATGCTTGTCTTTGATGGAACATTTTATCACATAGGGTAGTCAAACTGACATTACAAGTACTTTAAAGTACAAATAATTTTATTACAGTATTAGTAATAGTTTGCACAAAAATAGAAAACTATGAAAATATAGCAAATAAACAGACATCAATGGTCTGCAAACATTCTACAATATTTTCACATTTGATATTGTTGATGCCTTACCATAAGCAAGATGGTGTTAAGTAATGAATAACATGGGAAGATCCATGAGTGCTATCTAAAACGTGATTCAATATGAAAAAATGATATTAATAGATTCTGTCTTTCTTGGACTCTAAGACATTTTTCACATTTCCACATCTGTGAAATCCCAATGCACTCTGTAATTAATGGCATATCATAGTTTAATTGGCATCTATTTTGTCTTAGTGGTACATAAAACAATGTTGCTTTTACGATTGATCGTGAGTTAGATTTGATGGGTACAGCAATATCTGTCAGTCGTTTATTAGTCATTCAAATGAACTCAACTCATTCACTACAAAATTTTAAGAAGTAGATGGTTACCCAGGGAACAAAATGCTCCTATTATCTTTGTCTAAGACACCTTTGTTTTGGAGAGAGAGAGTGAGAACATGATCAGGAGATGTGTGGAGTCCGGGCAGGGGTGGGGCAGGTTGGGCAGGTGGGGAGGGTGGGGTGCATGGAGAAGATACCAGCACACACACCCCCTGCCTATGTTTCCTTCCTCTTACCCATGGGACTGAACACAGCTCTTATGTATGCCCTTTTTCTCCCTGCCAGAGGGGCATGGCTTCCTCATGTTTTAACCTGTGATACCCTCAGACTCCCAAGCATCGGGAGCAGAGAACCAAATAAACTTCTGTTCTTTATAAAGTATCTGGTCTTGGGCATTCTGTTGTAGTGACAAAACACCTGACACTCCCATGTTGCCTTGTACCTCCTGGCTGCAGGACATGACCTTTGCCTGCTTTATGGCAGCAAGGCTTTATGATCCAGCACTAGCAGCACACGGACACACACATGCCCACTCACATGCTAGTACGAGACATCCTGAGCTCTTTATAGTTTAGCATGAAGAAAACATAGAGCCGGTCTGGGGCAGCCTCCAGTACTCTGAAGGTAAAGACTCACACAATCAAAATAAAACTCTGTTGCTACTGTAGGCCACCAAGATCTGGAGAGGTCCTGGTTACTGGGAAAAAAGGACATCCAATCTGGCAAAAGGGGCTCCAGACATTAAGAAATGGGACCCGAGACTATATTTCCTGATTTAGGAACAAGTCTCCCACTTAGGTATTAAGTATAACTGGCAACATTTCTTAATTGGGTTATTTGGTTTGGAGGTGTTTAATTTCTTGTGTTCTTTATATATTTTGGATATTAGACCTTTGTCAGATGTATTGTTGGTGAAGATCTTTTCCCAGTCTGTAGGCTGTCGCTTTGTTCTGTTGACAATGTCTCCTGCCTTATAGAAGCTTCTCAGCCTCATGAGGTCCCATTTGTTGTTGGTGGTGTTTGTTTTGTTTTGTTTTTTTGTTTGTTTGTTTTTTTGATATCTTCAATTCTTTTCTTTATTTTTTTGCATTTCTTTTTTTTTTATTAATTTATTCTTGTTACATCTCAATGGTTATCCCATCCCTTGTATCTTCCCATTCTTCCCTCCCTCCCATTTTCCCCTTATTCCCCTCCCCTATGACTGTTCCTGAGAGGGATTACCTCCCCCTGTATATGCTCATAGGGTATCAAGTCTCTGTTAATTGTTGACCTTAAGGCCTGGGCTGTTGATGTTCTGTTCAGGAAGTTGTCTCCTGTGCCAGTGTGTTCCAGGCTCTTCCCCACTTTTTCATCTAACCGATTTAATGTCTTTGTTTTATGTTGAGGTCTTTAATCCACTTGGACTTGAGTTTTGTGCATGGTGACAAATACGGGTCTAATTGCATTTTTCTACATGTAGACATCCAGTTAGACCAGCACCATTTGTTGGAGATGCTATCATTTTTCCATTGACTAGATTTGGCTTCTTTGTCAAAAATCAAGTGACCAAATGTGTGTGGATTCATCTCTGGGTCTTTGATTCGATTCCATTGATCAACCAGCCTATTGCTGTGCCAGTACCATGTTGTTTTAATTACTGTTGCTCTATAGTACAGCTTGAGATCGGGTATGGAGATTCCTCTGGAGGATCTTTCATTGTATAGGATTGTTTTTGCTATTCTGGGCTTTTTGTTTCTCCATATGAAATTGAGAATTGATCTTTCAATGTCATGAAAATATTTGGAGGTATTTTGATAGGGATTGCATTGAATTTGTAAATTGCTTTTGGTAAGATGGACATTTTTACTATGTTAATTCTCTCAATCCACCAGCAAGGGAGATCCCTCCATCTTCTGATGTCATCTTCAATCTCTTTCTTCAGAGATTTAAAGTTATTTTCAAACAAGTCCTCCAGTTGCTTGGTTAGAGTTATTCCTAGATATTTTATATTGCTTGTGGCTAATGTGAAGGGTGTAGTTTTCGTAATTTTTCCTCTGCATATTTGTCATTTGTATATAGGAAAACTACTGACATTTTTTGGGTTAATTTTGTAGCCAGCCAGTTTGCTGAAGGTGTTTATCAGCTGTAGGAGTTCTCTGGTGGAATTTTGGGGGTCACTTATGTACACTATCATATCATCTGCACATAGGGATAATTAAATGGGGCTCAGAACTAAACAGATAAACAGAGAATTCTCAACAGAGGAATATCAAATGGCTGAGAAACACATAAAAAAATGCTCAGCGTCATTAGTCATCAGAGAAATGCAAATCAAAACGACACTGAGATTTCATCTTTCACCCATCAGAACGGCTAAAATAAAAAATTCAAGTGATACCACATGCTGGTGAGGATGTGGAGAAAGAAGAACAGTCCTTCATTGCTGGTGGGAATGCAAACTGGTACAACCACTTTGGAAATCTATCTGGCACTATCTCAGAAAACTGAGAATAGGGCTTCCTCAAGACCCAGCTATTCCACTCCTTGGAATATACACAGAAAATGCTCCACCACACAAGAGGGACATATGTTCAACCATGTTCATAGTGGCCTTATTCGTAATAGCTAGAACATGGAAACAGCCTAAGTGTCCCTCAGTAGAAGAATGGATAAAGAAACTGTGGTACATTTACACTATGGAATACTATTTAGCTATTAAAAACAAGGAATTCCTGAAATTTGTGGGAAAATGGATGGAACTACAAATGATCGTAATGATTGAGTTCACCCAGAAGCAAAAAGACTCAAATGGTATATACTCACTTACATCTAGACACTAGCCCAAGGGGCATGTCCCATGAAAGTCTCTACTTATCAGGAAAGTGGGTCAGAGGAGAGGACATCCTATTGGGACTTTGGGTGAGAGAAGCATAGGATAATGGGGAAACAGAAGGATCCAGAGGGTCCTAGAAACCTACAAGAAGAACATTATGATGGGTGGATCTGGGCCCAGGGGTCCTGCTCAAACTATGACACCAGCCAAGGACTATACGGGAAGTAAACTTTGAACCCCTACCCAGATCTAGCTGATGGACAGGACATTCTCCACCGTTGAGTGGAGATTGGGGACTGACTTTCACACGAACTCTGGTGCTCCATGTTTGTCCATATCCTCTTGATGGGGAGACCTGGTGGCACTCAGAGGAAGGATAGCAGGCTACCAAGAAGAGACTTGATACCCTATGAGCATATACAGGGGCTGGAAGTCCCCCTCAGTCACAGACATAGGGGAGGGGAGTAGGAGGAAAGCGGGAGGGAGGGAGGAATGGGAGGATGCAAGGGATGGGATAACAATTGGGATGTAATATGAATAAATTAATAAAAATATTTTTAAAAGTATAACTGGGAACATATGACCTAAGCAAATCATTACCTCAGGGCACATCTGGTAAAGACAATATTCAGACACATTCCTGCTTTATGGCAGGCTTGGATCAGCTATGCTTTGTAATTTAAAAAACCATCTAGTTTCAGTTTTGCATATCCACGGTGACTCCACTTTTGAATGCTTCAAGTGGCACTCATCTTCCCAGAGTGAGTGGGGTCTACACATCAGCTTTTAATGGGAGAGTGAGAATGCTGAGACAGTTGCTATGTCTGAATTTTCTCTACAAAAGGAAGGTGTGGATGCCTCACCCTTTGCCCCATGTGGCCTCTGTGCAGCAGTCAGTGCGTTCAGATTTGAAGAGCAATAGTTTCTGTTAGGGATGGCTGGTGGTGGTCTTCAACTTAGTTGGACTGCAAGTTGCCTGGGTGATTAGAGAAGCACACTTCTGGGTGTGCCTGTGAAGGGTCTCCAGAGCCAACTAGATCATGGAGGCTACGAACCTTTTAATGGATTCCTAACACCACAGCGTAATTGAGAGCTTAAAGGGGTAGATTGTTCAAGGCATGCCTCTGGGTTTTCCTCTTGCCCTGGTTTCTTGCTATTTCCTTCCTCTGTTTTCTCTCTACCATGTGTGGCTCCCACAGCCTGACAGAGTAACACCCTACAAAACATGGGTTCATATAAAATATCCCCATTTAAGTTGTTTTATAGTGTTTTGGTCACAGCAAGCAGGCAACTAGCTGGGAGGCAACACACCTATAGACACAAGATGCTTTTGTTCTGACTCGTTTGATGATATTTACCAGTGCACCTTTAGGCTTAGGCTTCTTAATATGCATGCTATGCTCTCTGGGTTCCAGAGAGGAGTATATCTCTGATTTAGCTGATATTGGCAATGGTAGGTTTGGATGCAGGGACATATGCTGGAACATATGATGGTTTCCGTACCTTCTCTGAAGCTCTTCCAGGGCCTTTTGCCAATGATGCTTTATTAGGTGTCATTTTGGGCCGGGACCCAGAAGCCTGCTGGCCTTCCATTGCCCTGCCATGAAAGACATCATCAATTTCCCGGAAATGAGCTGCACAAACCCACAAGCCATCATCCAGGGCTCCTCTCCAGTTCACGTAGGCAAAGAGCAGTTCTCTCCTGCAGATCAATTAAGATTTATGGTGAGTGACTTGAAGAAGTTGGGTTGATTCTCTGCCACTGACTTCCAGAGCCAAACTACAGCCTCCTTTGTGTCGAGAGGCTTTAGGGAAAGTCCCCAAAGGCCTTTATATAAGAAGAGTTTCAATACTGGAGCTTGAGAGTTACCCATTATACCTGCCAATAGCAACAACAACAGCAACAACAACAAAACAACAATAATACAACAGAATAAAAGAGCTAGTTTGACAATTTGTGAAGTGTGTATCCTATTGAATAAGCAGAGTTTATTTATTAATTTTGTGCATTATTTACAGTGAAAGTTAAATATATTGATCGTCACGAAGCAAGAAGTGTTGTTACATCAACAACTAGATCTGACTACGGAAAAGGGTAATAATTATCAATTAGCAAGAATTACTGCTAATAAGGTTGGTGGGGGGAGTAAAGAACATCTCTGATTAGGGAGAACTGACACATCCATAGTGTTGTATAAATTGCCAGGATTTTAAAAATACATCTGCCTCATGATATTTAAAGGGGGAATATGTGTGAGGTAACATAATTACTAGATACATCTAAGATGAGGACCTTTGAGTTGTTCTTTTAATCACTTAGAAGAAGAGGAGACATTGCTTGGGAGATTTTTGTCCTTCTCTGTGGCTAACAAGAAAAATTAACTAACAGCTCAATTATTCTGTTAATGAGGCAGCTCCCTCCCGACTCGCATAGATTCAATTTCAATTTATTTTTCTTTCCAATGTCTTTTTGCTACCATCAATCAATTACCCTTCCCAAAGGGGAGAAAATTCCATACTAAAAGAGGGGGCAGTAAAAAGGGCTTAGGACAAATTGAGGTTGATCATATATTGTGATAGGAAATGGAAATTAGTTTTCAAAGAGCTGTTTCATAAAAGAGGAAACTGAAGCTCCAAAGGTTGCTTAGCCAACCCAAAAGGAAACAAGCCTAGAAGGAATCTCTTTGGCTCACAGGAACAGCTAGTCTTGAAGGTGTGGGGTGAAACTCTCGGTCTCTGACTCCATGAGTCTTCTAGTGTTCTTACGCTTTGTACTATGAGCAGCATATTCTAGAGTGTTCCAGGCCAAAGTAAAGTAAACAGCTGGAGCAAGCCACTGATCCTTGAAGCATCAACACAAGCAGTCAAGGTCACCATCACGTCTTTATGAAGCTTCAAAAATTCAGAGTGCATGAGCCAACTGACATCCATTTGGTGTAACTTTTTATCCCCATTGTGAGCACTTGGAAACCAAATGAGCATGTGGTTGTTGCTATATCTCCAACTGTCTTGATCTCAGTTGTCCTTCCTATGTCTTAAGTAGAACCTGCAGGGAAAAGAATTCTAGGGGCAAAGCAGGGCAGTGGCTTGGTGGGAAAAGCACTTTCTGTCCATGACTCATAACCTGAATTTGAACCCAAGACTCCACATAAAGCTATTGGAGGGGAAAGATTCTGCAATTTTTTTCTCCTGACCTCTACACGCATGTAAAGAATACACACACTTCAAGGAGGAAGTGCAGTTTGATTCAGTGAGCATGTAGCCTTCTGTCCATATACACCTTCCCTTAAAGTATCCTTGAACCCACCTTCAGGGCACATTTACACCACTGTTTCTTGTGGCAGATGATCTGGTCATGCCCTCCATGCTGAGGCTAACCGGGTCAAAGGCTTCAAAGATTCATTTGCCTCTGGGCTGGTGCATGGGAATTGGCACTCATCAATCTTGGTGATTAACGGAGACGTCTACAACACAAAACTCCCCTGTTGACTCAATGTGGACAATCTGCAGAGCCTGGAGCAGCAGCTCCTCAGTGCTGAGCAGTGGGTGGAGACTCAGAGGATGCTTATTACACAATGGGGCTTATCCAGGACCCTGGACAGAGCTCCTCTCAAGCTTGGAAAAGCCCGCTAGCACTGGAGGCTGGGCTACTCTCTCTCTGAGCATCCCAGCCAGTCCCAGTAGCATCCCTGTACTTCTAGGTTCACCATGTGCCAATCTGCCATCTTGAAAGTGGCAAATATGAAGCAACTTTAGAGAACACGCTCATTTCAATGGCAAAGTCCTGTTTTGTAAATGTCTTTGACAATAACCTGTTGGAGGTTGGTCTGATGTATTTTAATGCTAATTACTGCTTGCTGTCTCTGTCCCACATGTACTGTGCCCAAGAGCCTAACGTGTTTGACCAATAAAAGGCCATCACACCTTGGCAGGGTAAATGGGATGGGCGTGGCTAAGGTTCCAGGGTTTGGGGAGACAGGGAGGATCTTGGGAGGAAGAGAGTGCAGGAGAGAGGAAAGGAAAGGAGGAAGGCTGCACCATCATGAGTTAGGTGGAGGAGAAGCACATGGCAGGCATGGGTGGAGGATTTGGGCCAGATGAAGAACATTAGCAAGTATGTGAGGTTATGGATGGGAGGCAGCTTGATAGGAATTATTAGAAGCAGATGGCATGGGATTGGGACAGGTATCTCAGACCTGCCCCACTATGGGAAGTAGTTTAGGGGATTAATATCTGCCCTGCCCCAGGTTAACTAAGGCCATTTTACAATATAATAGGTGTCTGTGTCTTGATTGATTCCTTGATTCCTAGCAGGTTAGAAAATACTGCTGTAATAATAATTATAGGCCTGATAATAAACAGTATTAGGACATAAATTAGCTACAACAGTAACCACCACTCTATTCTTTGCCCAACCCAAATTTCTGCTAAAATGAAAAATACAGACAATAACTAAGAAATGCAAAGTATGTCTTAATAGAAAGATTGATTTTCTTAAAGAATGATTAGGGAGTGAGGTGACGGAAGTTGCATTCTCTTCCTCCTCTCAATAAAATAGAAAGACCCAAGTAGCGCGATCTTCATTTTTGCATTCCAGACAATGTATTTTATTGTGTTTTGTCTCCTCAAATTTCTACCATATTCTCTCTACCTCCCTACCCACTCAACTCCATGTTTTCTTTTTCTTTCTCTGTTATCCAACCCCCCCCACTCTCTCTCACACACACACACACAAATAAAACAAACAAGTAAAAAACAAAAAGTAAGGCAAAAATGCCGAAATAAAACAGAAATTACACAACAACAACAATGTAGCTTGTTTTGTGTTGGTCAGCTATCTGGGCATGGATCCTGACCCGGAGTGTGGCTGAGACACTCAGTGAGACTCTTTGGAGAAAAGAGGTGAATGGCTGTGTGTCAAAGGATGACAATCAAGCCATATCTATCACCCTGCATAAAACTTAACTCCAAGTGGATCAAAGATCTTAGCAGAAGGCTAGGCACCCTGAGTCTGATTTTAAAAAGAAGGCGGTGAATAGTCTTGAACTCACTGGTCCAGGAAGGGACTTTCTGAACAGAACACTGATAGCACAGGCACTATGAACAACAGTTAATAAACAGGACCTCATGGGACTGAAAAGCCTTCTGTATGGCAAAGGACACCATTATTTGCACAAAATGACATGCGACAGAGTGGGAAAACCTCTTTACCAATTACACATGCAACAGAGGGTTAATATGTAACATATATTTAACACATATTTTTAAAAACCTACTAGACATCAAAAGCAACCCAATTTTAAAAGTGAGGTACAGAACCAAACAGAGAGCTCTCAAATGGTGAAGGTGCTCCCTGCCTCTGTTTGAGGACTTATTTTTAAGAAATGCCATGATGCCAGCAGATGGAATGTGTTTTTGCTGAAATCTCACAATTTCATTCACAGACCTCTGGGGCCCTTCTGGAGTAGGGTGGAAGCTGAGAAAGATCCTCTGGTCAAACCTGCCGTTGGAAGTGGGGTCAGAGGCAAAACACGAAGAGAAGAATGCCATGGAGAAGGGCAGTTCTAGAGTGAGCATCTATAACAAAGTGTCTCCTATCCCAAGTCATGTTTAGATTTGCCAAATGCAGACCAGGCACCTCCTTTGTGGCCCAGGCAGAGGCAGTTTCAAGACTCTCCAGGAGGGTTTCTTGACATCATGACAGCACACAGAATCTGAAACCAAGCCAGCTGCCTCCTCAGATATCAGCTCTGCCCATTGCCAAATAAGTCATAAATATGTACAGCAACCTTAGCAATCCCTAAGCATTACTGTGGGTCAGCTGACCTTGGACTCCATTATCTTGAATGACTTACATTCCCTAAGTCTAAGTTTCCTTACATTTGAAATGAAGGCAAAGTAGCTTCCTCGAGGTTCTTGGTGTACAGTGAGGGTGATGCCGTCAGCTGAGCCCTGGCTCACAGCTCTGTATCAACTACAAAGTTGAGCGAATTGCAGACTCACCGCTCAGCCACATGAGGCAGGGGTCACTCTGCGACATCTCACAGCTCTAAGGCATGGAGTAGAAGACGTGAAAGTAACAGATAGTCAGTGCCTGTGCCTTGGATCATCTGTGTAGGACCACGCAAGGGAGGTTGCTCAGCCTAATCTAGGACAGGGATCTGGTAGCAAGTACATACAAGTCATCTCCTACCCTCTGCCTTTCATCTCCGTGTAGGGAAAGCATCAACCCCAAAGCAACCAAATGGCACCCTTAGGTTTACACAGGGACATCAGTGCTCCTTGGTGAGCCTCAGACACAAGGTCCCTAATCCCAGGATGCTTTCCTGGAAGTCCTTGACCGATTGAGATACCATTTCCACAGTAGGTTTTCCAGAGCTTTCTGATGACTCTGAAATGTCTGCAGGCATCTTTATGGTACACTGAAATGGACACAGCCACCTTCCCCCTTCTTCTTGGGAAAAACTGGAGCACCACTGAAGCATCTTCCTGTCCTCACCCCAAATTTCACACCCTTAACTCACCAACACTCTCTTCTGATGTGGTGAATTCAAGGAGACCCCTTCCTATTTGAAAGCACCCCTGTTCCTCATCCTAAGATTGATTCCCCTGCTGTCTCAGAATTGTTAAATTCCTCAGTTTTCTTCTGGATGGGTCACCCTTTGGTCCTGTGTCCTCTGGGTTTCTCATGACCTGTCCCAAACTTACACAGCATAAGATTCAGCCTCCTTCTCTGGACTCCCATTAGTCCATGCTCTGTGGCTGCCTTCCATGGTTGCAGGGCCTTAATCCTGGACACCACACTTACATTCTTCACTTCTTCTCTGGCCAACACATCCAAATCTGTAACTTCACTGCTAAGAAGACAACTCTTACACCAGAGGCTGGAGCCAAGCTTCTCCCTGAGTGGCAGTCCCATATGTCTAAGACACCTACTCGCAGCCACTCTTTTGGATGCTCGAAGTTGCATTAAATTCAAAATGTCAAAGACCAAATTTTCGATCTGCATTCTTTCTATCATAATAAATGACATCACCATCAATTAGATGCATGGCTGTCCTAGAAGAACACACAGGGACCACTCGCACTGGCTCACTTCTTCCTTGAGCCGTGGCTAGCCTGGAGACCTAGAGTCTCCAAAGAGCTGTCTATGCCTTTTTTTTCCCTACCCTGTTGGTTCAAATGCTGTCAGTGTTTCATTGTTCTTGGTATGTCTGCTGATGGATTTAAAGATCAATTAGGAATGATTTTTAGTTGGTCATTGTCCTCAACACAGCACCTGTCCAAATTCTGTGTTTCCTGGTTCTAGGCACACTGGCCAAAGTCCCCACCACCACCACCAAATTCTAGAGTCAGGCAACCCTAAGTAGGTCTTTTCCGTTCTCATATAGTAGCATGCCTGTGTGTCTTTCTGTCTTGCATCTTACTATAGATAAAACGATCCTACACCTAAAAGGACAGCAGCTATTTTCTCATATTCGAGGTAGAGAGTGAGCTATTGGGAAGGAGTCTCAGAGGACTGGCTATCCTGAGCTCCTCACCTCTGGTGCCATGTACCAGGTCTGAGAGGAGCTGGAGCTGTGAAATTGTATCTTCCCTCATGAGCCTGGACTTGGGTGGGATGGCTAGGTACAGGCTAAGGCCATGCCTTGCAGTACCTGATATGGAAACTCCAGGAAGGTGGGACCTAAAAGAGAGCTGGCGAACGTGCTGCAGGATGGAGTTTGAAAGAGAGTCTGACAGAAAGAGCGTGGCCTAATATGGACACATGCTCTAGCCTTGAAAGGCGCAAGGTATTTATCTTGTCCCGTCGGTCCATCCTCCCAGGTCTTAAAACCACTAGTATCAAAGGATGTGGGCTTCCACATCTTGTGAAACAGTATTGAATTACATGAGAACCCTAGTGTTTGAACTCTGTATTCCCCTCTGTTGTAAAGGTTTCTGATTCTTCCACCATGCTGCACCACACTCTGACCTTCACTCCCGGGCAGCTAATACCACTTCCTCCTCCAGTCCCTTTGGAATGGTTGGACCTTGCCCTCAGTGAATCTCTCCCTGAATGCCACACTAAAGGGTTTGCTCTTCCTGCCCGCCTCACTTGTGGTACACTTGTCATCGGTAGTTCACCTCCATTGCCTTGCTAAGTTGCAGTCACTGGGTCGCACTCGAACTCTCATCAGGGAAGGAAGTCAGAGCCTTTGCTGAGTACAGAAAGGAGAAGGGTGAGAACTGGGCATGCGCACTGTACCCATCTTCACAGCTGCTCCATGTAAAGTGCTCTTTTCCAACTGAAATGAGGAACACTCTGGCACAGGAAACGGGCAAGGCAAGGCCTCCCTTCAGAGAACTGTAGGGAGGCCCAAATGAGAAGATCTCTCCTACCTTATTTTCCTAATCATCCTAAATACGTGAACTAAACACTTTAGCACCTCCCCTGGCAGCCGCTGGCCCTGCGCATGGCAGAGCATCAGCGCCAGGGTCCACAGGCTCGCCCTGGACCATCCGTGGGCAGGCAGGAGGGCACAGTCTGAGGAGTGATGGGACTCACACACTGAACTTGCACCTGGATATTCCTCTCTTTTGAGCCATGGGGGCACCTGGACATTATCCAAAAAGGGCACACCTGGGTCCCCCATGGTCTGGATGGCTGCCACACACCTTTGCTTCCTGCTGAACATGGGGTAGAGCAGCCAGCACTGAGCAATGAATGCAGCAGGTCCCTTGCTTGGATTGGGGAAATCAGTCAGGGAAGGATGTAAGCACTGAGTGAGTCATCCCACCACCACTACATCCTGAGCTATGCTCTACCTGCCTTCTCAGAGCACGATTTTCTTCCCCACAGCCTCACTCTCCCAACACACCCAGGGCTGACCCAAACGCTCATTTCAGAAGATGGAAGTATATAATTTCCTGAGTAAAATATCCAAGTAGCAAAGAATACTGAAGGTTGCTCAAGTATCTCAGCCATCCTTTCTGAGGCCTGGGGACCATTGTGGAAGAGGGGGTGAAGGATACAATAGTTGGAGAATGAGGAGGCCGCAGTGAAATCCTGTCTTCTGGCTATGACAAGGCCTTTGCAGTCATGGACACACAGCAGCTGTTGCTATGTGCACAAAGACCTACACCAACAGCAAACAAAAAACAGATGAAATGTCATTCCCTAGACAAGACACAGTCATCATCTCACATCTCTGTAGGCTTACACAAGGGCCTGTCCTACAGGCAATCAGCCGGGAAAGAGGGGACAGCTCAAGGGACTCAGCCCTTTTAGATTCTTGAAGGCTGTGGGGGATGAGGGAACCATGTCTTTGCTTATGTACCTATGGGTAAGCCCACCAGCTTGAAACCCATGGTCACGCAAATGACCCTGGTTAATCTTGGTGAATCACAAAACAAAAACACAGACACAAACATAAGAGAGACAGAGAGAAACAGAGAGAAGGAGGGAGAGAGAGAGAGACAGAGAGACAGAGACAGAGACAGTGTGGGGGAGGGAGTTGTGCCGAGGGAGGAAAGGGAAGGGGACGTGAGAGCCTTTAGCATGCAAGGCACACATATACAACCCTACATAAAACTGTAAAAAAAAAAAATACTAGTAATAAATTTAAAAGGATCCCTATCCCCCCAAAACATAAAATAGAAGGGGTGATGGGGGAAAATGAGGTCTGCAGTAGTGGGAGGGCATAAAAAGGGTGATGTGGTCACCCTACTCTTACAATACATTGTTTGCATGTATGAAATTGTCAGAGAGAGAGAGAGAGAGAGAGAGAGAGAGAGAGAGAGAGAGAGAAGAATTTGATAAACAAGGATTTTCCCCTTTACCTTCACCTAGGCTTTAGCAAACCCCAGAGGACAATATTGGAAGAAGGTAAGAAAATGGGAAAGTGGGGTTAGTCTTGTCTTATACCCTTTGCTTTTCATGGGTGTATACCTGCCTGTTCCCTAGCCACCCCCTTAGTGTTGTGTCCTCTGTATGAAGGCATCTATCTCTTTTTCTTTGCACTTTTTCTTTCAGTGAACTCCAAATAGGAATGAGCTGGGCTGCCTCCCTGAGTCCCATGCCTCCATCAGGTAGTCACGACCACTAGCAGCTATGGAAGGCTAGCCTATCTCACATCTCTTTGCAAACCGCTGTTGGGTACATGACCCATGATCTAGAAATTTGTGTTTCTCTTACTACATCCCAGACCTAGGCAGCAAGGCTCAAAAGGGGGGGGGGGCACAGAAATTAACTGCGGTCACGGACAAGAGGTGACAGAACTGGGGCTTCTGCTCCCTTCTTTCAAGCTCTACATGTGGGAGCTTTAAGTGGCATGCATCTCCTTAGTCTGCCGTGGAAACTTCTGATAATCTAATTCTAGGCATCCTAGCATCACGACTGGTCTGCCGTTCTCGAGACAAGAGTGTGATGAATTCAGTGTCACTTTCTCTTACAAAAGCCATATTTTAAAGCATATTCTTTGAAGTTTTCATACATACATGAACATATCTTTTAAATGTTTTTTCAAAGATTCACCTATTTTCTTTTTTTTTTTAATTTAAGTGCCTGCATGTATATCTGTGCAGTACATACATGAAGTGCCGTTTGAGACCGGAAGAGGATGTCAAATCCCCGGGAGCTGGAGTAACAGGTAACTGGGAGCCTCCATGTGGGTGCTGAGATTGAAGCCAGCTCCTCTGCAAGAGCAGCTGATGTTCTTAACCACTGAGCCCTCCCCTTCTATGTTTCTTGTTTATTCATCGTTCTTTCTTTTTTTTTAAGCAACCTATTTGTGGTAGAGGATAGAGTGATAGACCCAGAATTTTCTGTGTCTACATCTTTCTTATACCACATGGCCCAGCAGTCAGGACCATCTTTTCATGCTAGGGATATATGCGCAGACCCTTTCTGTCCATTCTCTCCACTGCCTCCCCAGCCTCTGGCACTTGACGGGGACTTGTTCCTGTCCATTCATATTTCACTTCACATAAGAAGGACAAATATGGATGGAAATGGCCGTAGGTTATACAAAGGACCCACTACATGTGTCAAAAGGATTGGACCCTGCAAAAGGGTATGTCAAAGGCAGGCAGACACCTCACTGAGAAATGACCTTAAGAAACCTCAACCTTGCTAAGATGGCCTCCCCGGCCAGAAATCAATGTGGTTAGCATCACAGCCGTATTCAAGTCTCGGTTTCAGAAACAACGTGCACTCTCCTCCAACACTCCCCAAACTGGGCATCCTACAAATCTTCAGAGAAGACATAGGAGCCTTCTATTTGTTCTCCACAGTGCGGAGTTGATTTATCTCTGGCTGAGCACGCCTGTGGAATGAAGACGTGTCCCCTAATGCCTCAAGAGGCCCATTGGAAGTCTGTTCTCTCGCTGTTTTACTGCTGGGTGGGTATTAATACTTCCAGTGTGGCCCTTTTTAAAAAAAAAAAAATCCTATCCCTCAAATCCCACAGGCATCTTTGTATTGAGTAACAGACATGTCTTATCAATGTGCTCATCAAACTGAAAATTCAGAGGCCCTTAAACTGAAGCTATGGAGGAATGACCACATTTGATGACATTTAGATCTGCAAGCAGGAAGTGATGGCTGAGGGATGGAGGTTTCTCTCCTAGCAACCACGGGGGGGGGGGCAGTTGTTGGCTTGTTTTTCACCTGTCTGCTTTCCGATGCCTTGTCTTACAAATTAAATCCAATTTTTCTTGCATGGGCACTCACTGCACGCAGTGTGGAAACATCTTCTCCCTTAAGCCCTAATCACCTGAGGAAAACAAGGAACTCAGAAGCCTATGGCCTTGTCAGGGAGGCAGGAAGGCTTCTGGCTCTACCGTGAGCAATTGCACACTGTGGTTCTCAAGAGCAATGAGAGAGACCTGAAAGGGAAGACCGTCCCCAAACAGGGTGCTGCCAAGCACCAAAGCCTATTTCTGGGTCTAAGACCAAGCAAAGAGCGTGTAGTCGGTGTGCCAGAAGTGTTAACTGGACCAATCCGGGATCCTCAATTCCCTCCACGTATGACAACATCACAGCTCTGTCATGCGGGCTTGAAGGAGTAAGGAAACGGATAAGGAACCTGGAAGCCGCTGGGATGACATGGACCGTTTGTGTCCGGACAACTGTCTTCTAAATGTTTACTTTCTCACCACTCTCTAGAGCAGTGCTTCCCCACCAGTGGGTGGCGACTCTGCTGGCAAACCTTTATCTCAAAACTATCTCATGACAATTCATAACAGTAGCAAAATTACAGATCTTAAGTGGCAACAAGATATTTTTATGGCTAAGGGTCACCACAACATGAGGGGTTGTCTTCCTCGATTTCATCAAACTGATCTGGAGCTTTTTATAGTCACAACAGGTCTCCAGGACGAGTCCTTTGCGTGGCTTGCTACAGCCCGTCACACACTGGATTCTGTCTTCATTCTGTCACTTTATAACCTGCAACTGGCTTCTGCTTCCTTCCTGTGTCTATGGACTTGTCTCCTGCTCAAATGTTCTGGTTCTTTCTTATATCTTATCTTTGTGATTATCAATTTCAGTTAATTTGCGTTCTATTTAAAACGAGCCCATTCGTGCCGCTTTGGATTTCAATAGCTTTATTTCCAAAACCACTCTAGCTAGAGCATTGCTTTTTAAAATTAATTTTCAGTTAGCATACACAAGGATGGCTTCATTGCGACACTTTTATATACAGGCAGATCATACTTTCTTCATGTATGCACACTCCTGTTATTTTCCTGTGTCCTCCCCCTTCTGCTCGGTCCTTTCCATTCCTTCACCAATGTACACACGTCTCTGTTCATGTATATGTGCAGACACAGACTCAAACTAGTTAACAAGGATAGGGCTTGCAGCAACGTCATAACATTCTACACACTTAAGGCTGTGCAGTGATACGTGTGTTTTAAATCATAACATGGTGTAGCTGACCATGGTGACACATGACTTTGATCCAAGAATTCAGGAGGCAGAGGCAGGGGGATATCTATGAATCTGAGGTCAGCCTGATCCATATGGACAGTTTTAGTACAGCTCAGTTATGTAGTGACACCTTGACTCAATATATATGTATATGCATATACATGTGTGTGTGTGTGTGTGTTCTTTGAGAGTTTACTTGGTGTACAGAAGCCTTTTCATTTCCAGAGTCCCATTTGTCAAGCGTTGGTCTTATTCCCTTCGCTCCTCGAGCCCTATTAAGGAAGCCTTTGCCTGAATCTGTCTGCTGAAGTGCTTTCTCTTCTAATGACGTCATGCTATCTCGTGATCTTCAGTGCATTTGGGGTTGGGTTTTGTGCAGGCTGAGAGCTAAGTGTCTACATTTCATTCTCCTACATACTGGTACCCAGTTTTCCTAGCACCATGTGTTGATGACGCTGTCTTTTCTCCAGCAGTTATGTTTTGGAGCTTTGCCCCCAAATCTGCTGATGTAGTTTATGGACTTCTATCTAGATCGCCTATTCCAGTGGTCCTCACCCTGTGAGGCAGGGGTCACATTTCAACTATCCTGCACACCGGGTATTTACAGTTCACAACGGTAGCAAAGTTACATTTATGAAGCAGCAATGAAAATAGTTTTATGGCTAGGAGTCACCACAGCATGAGGAGGTGTATTAAAGGGTCGCAGCATTAGGAAGGCTGAGAACTGCACTAGAGTGAGTTTCAGGCTCTTGCATCTTAGCAAAGCTTCCTCCCAGCCCACCCCCAAGATGCTTAGTGCTTTAGAACAGGTCAGTGTGGGCCTCAGAGGCCTGGACACCTGAGTAGCTTCCACTTAGCCAGTGATTCTCAACCTGTGGGCCGCAACTCCTTTGAGGATGGATAACCCCTTCACAGGGGTCATATGTCAGATATGCAGCATATCAGATATTAACATTATGTAGTAAAATTACAGCCATGAAGTAGCAACAAAAACAATTTTATGGTTAGGAGCCACCACAATATGAGGAACTGTAGTAAAGGGTCTCAGCATTAGGAGGCTGAGAAGCACTGGTGTATTCTACCCCACTGCTCTACATGTTTATTTCATGTCAATACTGTACTGTTTTAGTAGTGAGGATTGATAACGTGACTTGAAATCAGGTCTCTTTTGGTCTGGCTTACCTTCCTCACATCCCTGGCCCGTTTGCTCTAGGGGCTCAGAATTGCATAGCCCTGGGGATAATGAAGACAAAGTTTTGCCTGAAGTCACACAGCTATCAGCAGACTAAAGAATGGAACAGCCTTTATGCACACAAACACACACACACACACACACACACACACACACGTGCGCACATACCATATATATAAACACACACAAACCACACATACACACCACACCACACACACATACCTTACACACGTACTTCATCTCTTCACATGCCACACACACACACACATACACACACACACCATACACACACACACACACCACACACAGATCACATATACACACCACACCACACACACACTATATATATACACACACTTCTCCACCCCCACACCATACACACACACACACCACACACAGTTCACACATACATACCACAACACACACACCTTACACACACACTTCACACCCCCCACCCCTACATCACACACACACACCATACACATACACACACCACACACAAATCACACACACACACCACACCACACACACACCATATATTCACACTTCTCCACCCCCACACCATACACACACACACACATGTACAAACACACACACCATACACACACACCACATACACACAAATCACACATACATACCACACCACTCACACACCTTACACACACACTTCACCCCCACCCCTATATCATACACACAAACACACATACACTATACACACACATACCATACACAAATCACACACACACCACCACACCACCCACGCGCACACCATATATACTCACTTCTCCAACACCATACACACACATGTACAAACACACACACCATACACATACATGTACAAACACGCACACAGATCACACATACATACCACACCATACACACATAATCATATACACACACTTCACCACACACACACACACACACACACACACACACACACACACACACACCACTCTGGGGTGACCATTCCCCGGACGCTGCGGATGTGGGTTTATCTGCCTCTTGGTCTCTTCCTGATTCTGTGTATTGCAGGGAGGGCCATGTGGTATCCTAGGGACTATTCGTTTACATACTTCCTGTATTTGGAACCTCTCAGAGTCCTTGTTAATAAACTTGCACCTGTGCCCACCATTCAATGCCCCCTACCTTGCTGTCTTCTCCCCCCACACTTTTGCATTTTATTTGTGTCTGCCTAATTGGTTTGCTATTTGACTGACTAGGAGCTCAGTCATTGTCCTATCCCTAGTATCATCAACTGGGGCTGTCCCTTAGGAGGCACTGAACTACTACTGTTTCTCCAATGCACATCTTGTAGGTGAGTTGCAAAGGATG
>NC_067137.1:115014728-115041423 GCF_903995435.1 Acomys russatus | reverse complement strand
AAAAAAGAAAGAAAAGAAAGAGAAGAAAATAATGACTGGAGAGAATGTGTTTGTGTTAGAAATAATTTGAAAACAGCATCTCTAAAGCACAAAGAGAGCGAATGTTATTTTCCCCATGTAAACTCAATGATATGCACAGTGGCTGCATGTCTCATGTGTGTGTAGAGCCGGATGTGAAGGCAGCTTCTATGGATACAGCTTCCTTTCTTTTGTTCTGGGTCCTACATGTGTTTTTTACTTCTAAATTAATTATCTTCCAGTGGAAAGCTTTTGGAGGTGAAGGAGGTTCACTTTTAAGAGACACTTCAAGATAGGGAGGGAACAGCTCTTAAGATCTCAGCCTATAGTCTTTTTCCTTCTTCCACAAACGCGCTCGTGCTAGCATGGAAACTACCAGGAAGCGTGGACAAATCACACATAGCCAAGGTGCATGGGATTCCCAAGGGAGCTAGACTCTGGGCAAGTGATCACTAAGGTTTGTCTTCTCAGGGTCCATGTAATTGATACTCAAAGCCATGTGATGACAATAGCTTCAAAAGGATGGACGCTTAGTGGCCCAGATATGGCTCAGTGGGCAAAGTACTTAACTGTGCAAACACAAGGGCTTGAGTTCATCTTCCCAGCACCCATCTAAGTACCTAGCATGGTTGTACATACCTGTAGTCTCAGCTCTGAGTGGAGGGCAGAGATGGTAGGATCTCTCAGGCTTGCTCACCAAACTGGCCAAAAGCAGAAAGGCCCAAGTTCAGTGGGAGAGCTTGCCTGAAGGGAAGAAAGTGAAGAGTGACAGAACAGGAAACTCATGTCTTCTTCTGCACACCTGCCCAAAGGCTTACAGATCCATATGCACACTTGCACACACAGACATCATACACACACACACACACACACACACACACACAACACAACACACACACACACACACACACACACACACGTATGATGGGTAGATAGATAGATAGGATAGATAGATAGATAGACAGATTGATAGATAGATGATATAAAAATTTTAAAAATCAAGATACTGTGAATAGAGGAAAACCCCTTGAGAAATGATGGGTTTAGATAAGGCCATCAAAGTGGTGTTTCCATTGCTGAATCCTGATAACTTTACAAAACCAGAGATAGAGAAAGAGAGACCAGGGAAGACACACACACACACACACACACACACACACACACACACACACACACACACACGGCCCTCTAGTCTTTGCCAGGAGATGCCAGGCACCACTTCTAGACTGACAGCGAAAACCGTTGGCCAGAATCCAGCTTGTGCCAGTACCATGCTTCAAACCTCAAAGTGATAGTCTAGCTCAGTCTCTTTTCTTTATAAAGTAGCCTACTTCTGGTGTTCGGCCAGAAGCAGGAAGTGGGCTGGTACACACATGGCCGCCGGAACGCAGGAAGGAGTGAGGCTGAAGAGAGCGGCCTTAGGATGGCAGCTTTTGATCAGAGATAGGAGGGGGCAACAATGTTGGAAGGGGGTGTTTCCCTAGCTCCTTTCTTCTCATCCTTTTCTCAACCCACCCATTTCTACGAGCTCTCTTTGTCCCTCTAGACTGCGGTTGTAATATAATTTGTACGTGTGCATGTCTGTTCACATGTGTGCACATATAGAGGTCTAAAGTCAACTTGAAGAGGTCAACTCACTCCTTCCACTATTTGGGTCCCAAGGATGGAACTCAGGTTGTCACTGTTGGTGACGAGCACCTTTATTTGATGAGCTATCTTTTTAGCGCAAAGTCGAATTCTTTAAAGTAGATAAGTATTGCAGATTAAAAATAAAGACAAATAAAAGTATAAAGGAGAAGGGGGGAAATCCTCACCTCCAGCTCCATGTCTAAAGCTGAGTGCTATGAATATTTTGGCACAATTGGTTCCTTGTTCTTGCTACATGTTTTGCACAGGTAAATTTATTCAGAGAGAGACAAATTTTGTATTGACTCATTTATTGGAGGGGAGCAGAGAGTGGAGCTAAATTGTTCCCCTTTGTTGGTCTATTTCTTCAGTATTTTATGTTTACACACTTGCTTTTTGCAGGTGTGTCTAAACACACATGCAACAATGTATGGAAGGAGCCAATGAGATGGCTCAGTAGGTGATATGCTTAGTGCCAAGCTCAATGCCCTGAGTTTGAGCCCTTAAACCTGCATGATGGAAGGAGAGAAATGCCTCAGTTTATCCTCTGACATCTACTCTGGTACTACAGCAAGGGGTGGGGTGGGGGTGGAGAGCCTGTTCATATAGGCATAGACACAGCATGCATCTCTTCTGCTCATCTGCAGAATTCTCAGAATACTGTCTTCATCCAGAGAATTTGGCCAGCATCTCTGGGTGCTCTCAAAGCTTTCACCGAATGCCAGACTCATTCCTTTCCCAGGATCCTACTTTGGTGAGTACCAACTCTGAGTTTTAGCTTCTGATTTCCTGAAGCTCCTTGTCGTTGGATAGCTGCCTATAGCTAAGCTGGCTCTCAGCCTCCTTGCCCATTGGATATCAGTCTCTTCCTCCCTTATAAGGCCTATTACTCTTACTCAGAGGCATATCTGTCCTGGGGTTCCCCCTACCCCCATCCAACTTCCTGATCTGGTTGGAGGTTCTTTTGCTATTTTTTGTTCATGGAAACAAAGACAGAAGATGAGGAAAAATAATGGAATTTCCACTCCTCCAGGTTATTTTTCTAGAGGCCTCTTTGGACACTGTCATTTAGGTTGGTTTTGAATGTCAAAATATCAGAATCCAATGCAACATGGGTTGACGATGTGCAGACATTTGAAAATGGAATTCACACAAGCAAGGACGTCAAGACATAATGGGACTGACTTTGCCTAGCTCTCTCCCAATTCCAAAATCTGTGAAGGAAGTGTAACAGATCTTGGCGTGAGGGGTTCCTCACCTCCCTGAACACCGGGTTTGCCAGACTTTAGAGAGAAGGTCTAGGGCTGTTCTAGCTATTGGGATGGCTTTGATCTCTGAGTATTCTTAAGACCAGTGTAGCCTCAGGAACAGTGGGGGTATTGGCAGACAGATCCAGGACACCAGGGCCTCTGTCATACAATGACTGTAGACACAAAGTTCTTCTCTTCATAGCCTCAGTTTCTCTTCTTGAAAAAAAAATAGAGACACATATTTATTCCTTGGGGCTATTCTTCAGAAGAGATAATGCATTTCAAATGCCTGGCATATGCCAGGAGCTAAATAAATATTCATGCGTTCTCACCCTCCCCTTTCTCCCCACTGCCATCTTGGATTTCACCACAGGCATTTGACCAGGCGAGGGAGGTCGAGGAGGAGAGTTGGGCAGTGTGGGGAGACATTTCTTCCCAGATTTTTGGAAATGATTGAAAGTTAAACTGGGCCAGGAGTCTGGTGATGTCTGGGTGAGAGACAGAGTTAAATTAAGGTTTAATCTCGCCCCTTCCATGTGTTAGCCAGGCTGTGCAGAGCTAAGAGCTTGAAAGAGATTCAATGTTGTATTTTCTCTCTCATCTGATGGAGAGACAGAGAGGAGGGAGTGGGAGATAATATTAGGGTTCAGATGGCTAGTCTTCCAGCTAGCATCAGTTCCTGGGATGCCTCCAGTTTTTTCCATTGGAAAAGATGGAAAGAGATCAATAAAATAGCTGAAGATCATCTCTGTTGGTCGGGAAAAAAAGAAAGAAAAATTATCTTGCAGGATGGAGGGCAACAAGCAAGAGAGATGGACACAGTGACATTACACAGGTATCAAGAAACAAAGCTATTGGCAGCACAGTAACTCCAGCACCTGTCTGCACACTGCGTTGCTTAGAGGGAAAAATGAAAGTTCCCTCCTACTAGCCTGCTCTCCCAGCTCACAGACTAAGGTAGTGGCAGTGACCTGGAGCTGTTCCCCAAGGAGGTCACTTTTGATCTTGGCCTCCAGCACCAAAGGAAATGGAGCTTTTTCACCTGTTTGGTTCACTCCCCAGAAGTAAAGTCTTAGTGATCTTCATGTGGAAATCCTTGAGTCTTCATCTTTGCCTTGGTACCACAGCTGCAAAGTGCTAAGATACACACTCTAGACCCATCCACTCAACCTCTTGGTCTAATGCTATACCTTAGAGTTCCCTGTCCCGTGTTGAGAGAGAGGGAGGGAGGGAGAGAGAAAGAGAGAGAGAGAGAGAGAGAGAGAGAGAGAGAGAGAGAGAGAGAGAGAGACAGAGAGACAGAGATAGACAGAGAGAGAGAGAGAGAGAGAGAGAGAGAGAGAGAGAGAGAGAGAGAGAGAGAGAGAGAGAGAGAGAACCAGCAGATGGTGAAGACCCCAGGGTGTCCTTCAAACCATATAAATAAAGACACTAAGAACTTTTAAAATTTTTCAAAATTTAAGCCTTAGCCAGGCAGACTCTCAGCTATCTCACCTAAGTTAACCCATCTACCTTATCTCACCCAGCCACGTGGCCAGTTACCTTCCCAGGTCCACACATCTATCTTCCTGTCTCCTGGCAGAATGGCGGTTTTTTCCTTTCTTCCTACTAGGGAGTCCTGCCTTCCACCTCCTGTCCTTCTGCCCAGCCATTTGGTCAAGCAGATATTTCTCCACACCTGCGCCATCATACAAGACATTCCTCCACAGAGCAACGCAGTCTTAGTCCACCTCCTCCCATGGCTGCACAAAACTGAATGGGTCCAACCTCGTGATTGTTGATTGGTTCATTTGTAATTGTGAATTTTCTGAAATGGCCCTAGTGTTGTTAGTCCTCTGTGCTTTTCTGCATAGCATCACTTCTGGTCGGGATGGAATTTTTAAGCATTTCCTCTGAACCCAGGAACCACAGTGATTGCTGACTTGACCAGCAAGAGTCGGGACACAGTATGGCCTCTGATATTCGGGAAGTGACGGAGATTTATGGCCTTGCCTGACATCCTTTAGGTCTTCACACATGAGGAGGCTCAGACCTCATGGAGAAGCCAATGCCAGAAGTCATCACTGCTTGCTATCTATAGGCAGCCCCTGTACCAGATTTCTTTGAGACTGGCTATCACATGGGCCAGCGGAGGAACACCTTCTTATAGCAGTCCAGCTGGGGCAGAGACAAATGCCCCAGCTTTGTTATTGGCTGAAGCTATAATCTCATGGCACTGCAGGAAGAGGAAGGGGGAGGAAACAGCCCATTGATTCACTCATCCATCCATCCGTGCATATACACGTCATTCATCCTTCTAAGACATTTTATGGTCTCACTGTGACCCCAGCAGGAGGCTGCGGAGACTAAGAAGGAAAGGTCCCCGGGAGCTTACAAACACGCCTGTCATCCTATCAACCCATGAATTTCAGCTGTCCACCAGGGACTTCCTCTCATGTCCCATTGAGAGTCCTCCAGCCATTGTACTGTGTGGGGTCTACTTTGGTGCTCTAACTAGGCTCCTTCAGTATAGAGTCTGACTCCTTATCTCATGGTCCACAGCACAATCTCAGGAGCTAGGAAAATATAGACTGATCGAGGTTGTTTTGTTTTGTTTTGTTTTGTTTTGTTAGACAGGGTCTAATAGCATTAGGTACCTAAGTCACCAAGAAAATTAACTGGTTATATTTTGGAAAACCTTTACTGAATGAATTCATCCTGGCAGGAAGAAAGAGGAGGATCTCCCTTGATGCCCACTTTGGTCCTTAATATGTGACAATCATCTGCAAGTCCACTTAGCTCTCAGCAACCCCAGGAAGTTTTCAGTTCTCTTCAGTTGCAGATCTGGCCTTTGGTGCAGTCTCAGTAAGTCTCTTGGCTGCAGAGTGTAGTGCTAGGAGTTTAGCTGGTGCCAGGAAGCCCTTCCCAGCCACCAAGAGGATGCCCACATGTGAGGACAGAGGCTCAGAAGACATCCACTTTCAAAACCTCTGAGATGGATGCTATAAAGAAGATTTCTCCTTTCATCCTCGTCCTCCCTTTCTTTTTTCCTTTCTTCCCTTCCCCTTTCCTCTCTTGTATGTCTCTTCTCTCCCCTCCCCTCCCCTCCTCTCTTCTTTATTCTCTGTGTCCTCTCTTCTCTTCTCTCCTCCCCTTTTTCGATCCTCCACCCTCCCCTCTTCTTTACTTGCACTGCTGTGTATCAAACTGGAGTCTTCCTTTGGGAGGTGAGCGCTTTATCACTGGCCTCTTGGTTTCTGCAGTGGGATCTTACTGTGAAGCTCAGGCTGGCAGAAAGCTCACAATCCTCCTGCCTCTGCCTCCTACGGGCTGGCTTGCAGGGAATGCTTTGCAATGTGCAGTCTGGAATGCTCTGTGGTTCTAGTGCGTGGGGACATGATTTCTCAGGTCCTGCCATCCTGGAAGCTGGCTCTCACCAGTTTCTCCTGAATCTCACATGAAAGCACTGCAGGCTCAGCAACCTAGGACAAGTGAGTTCAAACTTCTCAAGAAGACTGATGACAGATAATGCCCCCACAGCCTCAGCATTTTCGTTTCTTTATCTTTCACATTTTGAGAACAGGTGTGATGTGAAGCTGAGCTTAAGGGACACAAAACCACAGATGGGCCATGGGGGGGGGTGGTTCTGTTCTTCCTAGAACAGTAAATGGCTCAGCCTGGCCCTTGCCTCACTGTGTGAGCAGAAGGAAGGGCCTGAGGGGCAACTGGACTCGATGCCAGCATGCCACGTTACTCAGCTGACCTTGGCTTCTAAAGGCTTCCTTCGCACCCACAATCCTTCTGCAGAGGGGCTGTGGGCGGCAGTGTCTCAAGAGATGATGCAACAGCTTATTAAAAGAATCTCGTGCTGGGGATTAGTCTTTGGATGAGGGGATCCTTAGAAGAGTTCCAGGAAGCAAGATGCTTCTGGATAGCATATGTGGGTCTTTGGATGGAGAAGTGCTCTTTCTTCTGACAAAACCGCCTATCTGCATCCAGGCAACTGGGATGCTGCAGTGGCATCATCGGCCTGCTGCCTCGTTGTGTAACTAGGAGACTGCAAGCTTTAGAAGAAGGAGAACCACTTGTTTAAGGTTACTGGTGCTTAAGGAACTTCAAATGGTTCCATGCAGCCAGGATGCTGTGCCAGATACCAACTCCTCACATATTTTCCTGGACACTTGTCCCCATTAGTGCTTGTACCTCACTGTCCTACTAGAGGTTCAGGCATGATTAGGGTATGTACCAGGAAAAATACACTCAGAGACAGGCAAGAAACACTCAAACTCAAATATGCACACTTCCCTGGGTACAGAATATGACTACTTCCTGAAACAGGTTGGAACCATCTGGAAATGGTGTTGGGAAACCAGTGCAAAAACCAACATGGAGCAGATCACAAGTTAGATCAATTTTGTTTTTTGTTTGTTTTTTGTTTTGTTTTTGTTTTGTTTTGTTTTTGAATAGTTTGGTTCTCAATAACCACAGAGACATGTTAAATTTCTAAAAATTTCTCCATTCTACAAAGTGGTCAACATGGCTATCATAGAAAAAACAAGAGCAGTGAAAAAACATAATGACATGACTCTAGCCACCATTACTAAACCCTAGGTATGATGTCAGAAGTATTAATTTTTTAATGACAGACACTAATCTGAGATGAGAAACACACACACACACACACACAGAGTGTGGATGTGGAGGTCCACTTTTGCCTTCCACCTGTTTGAGGTAGGCTATCCTCCATGTTTTCCTGGCATGCTCCATGTTCCAGGTTAACTGGCCTGGGGTTCTGGGAGATTCTTCTATTGGTGTCTCCCACCTCCCTGCAAAAACACACTTGGCTCTTGTAGGCTGCGGGGATTCAAATTCAGTCCCTCCCCCCCCCCATTACCTACTGAACATCTTCCCCAGGTCCAGATAAAAGCTGGGTCATTAAACTTTATCAGTGAGGAAACTGAGGCAGGGGGAGGTTAACATTCTGGATTAAGGTTTAGGAAGCAGTGCAGCTGAGGCTTGTCCACTCACATCCTCCTCTTGCAGCATTGACTTCAGTCTCCTGCCCATGGATATCTTCTTCCACCAATTCCCTGCAAACCCACAAGCCCTTCCCAGAATTCAGTTTGTACTTCCTGGTTTGACTCTCCTTTCCTGATTCACTGTGGGTGTTTAAAGGATTCAGAGAACGAGCTTTGTGCACAGTGGGGACTCCTGCCTCAAAATTGAAGTTGTTTGTCACCTTTGAGACTTGGGATCACATATGACAACATCATAGGTCAGCATGCTGTCACATGGACAGGCTCAGGGCCTTGCATGGACGAAGCGCGTGGACAGTAATGTTTATCTTTTTCATTTATTTATTTTATCCCACCACCACGCACTCTAAATCACCACATCTCACGGCACAAAAGAGTTTTCCTGAAAGAGTATGCTTGACTCCAGTGGCTTCCAATTCCCTCCTCATTTGATGTGAATCAAGACCCTAGTCAATGTGTGACCGACAATGACAGAGGTTAGCTCTAGGTGTCCGCTTCATTGCAAGAAGGGAGAGGCCAGCAAAGGGTTCTAGAATCCTGTCTGAGACGACCAGGAGAGCTTATAGGGCTATCAAGGTGAAGAGAGGACAGAAGGACTCACGGACGTAACCTCCACCCTCTTCAATAGCAAAGGATAATGCAAATTGTCTTACAATTATCAATAGTTATTCTTAGATTATGAATGGTAAATAAAGCTGCAGAATGAAATATGTTTACAATTAAATAATTATAGACCACACATGTACTGGAAATCTCACAATGTACATTTGTACAAGGAACGTTCTGGAAACTACAGGGAAGACAGATATATTGCAGTCTGGGATAGTCTACCCTTTCTGAGAGATGTGCCAGTTGCCTATGAATAATAACTCTCTTCCACTGCCTTGTCAATCGAATCCTGATGTTATTCAACTGGCAATACCACTGGATATAATTGTACACTTCCCAGCATCACTTGCAGCTAAACACAAGCATGAAACTATCCTCCTGAATGTATAATAAAAAGAAGGGTCATAAAGGATTTCAAGAAAGGCTGTTTCAAGGCAGCCAGCTAATCTAAGACACGTTCTGTTGTGTTTTCTATGCTTCATCATTCCTTTCTTGCTCCTTAGAATATAGATGTGATGACTTGAAATTAAGCCACCATTTTGAGGGGAAAACAGTGACTTTTAATGTGAAAGACACCACTAAGAATGGTGGAGACAATTAATAGAAAGACCTGGCTCCTTCTTGTATTCGCTCTATTCATCATCTGTCAGTCATGACTATAATCCTAACAAAATACCTGGGGCAGACTAACTCCATAAACTAGATCACAGTTTGAGAGGCTCTGAGGCTGAAGAGCCTGATGGAAGCTCTTAGAAGGTCCTCCCTGTCTGTGTCTCCTCACAGTAGAAAGCAGTATAGGGGTTCCCACCATGGGGAGAGATGTCATCAACGATCAAGAAGCCAGAGAGTTTCAGGGACTTGGCTCACTCTTCTAACATCTTGCCCTTGTGAGAATTCCGAGCTCCCTATAGAACAACCTCCATTCCTCCCAAAGGAAATGCCCCCAGTGACCTAAAGACCTCCCTTAGTGTGTGCTCCTCTTTAGGACCCACTGCCTCTCAGCTCTACCACGCTGGGTCCAAGCTCCACAGAGGTACACATGATACCAGTCTGGCAGTGCTGAATTGCGCCCTGCTTTGGTTAAAATGAAAACGAAACACTGGGCTGCTTACACTACTAGAATTCATCCCCTTTACAAGCACCGAGGCTCTCTTCCCCTAACTTCCCACTACAGCCTTGGGAGGAACGCACAGCGACTAGTGATGTCCAGACCCAGCCCTCTATGCCTACATCTGTGGAGGCACACTGGTGCCTGAAGACTGGAAATGGCATGTCAGATGGGCCCGAGGCTCTTAACTCTTGCAACTAGACAGTGGGCCCACTAATTGTAAATGTCCCCTGCTTTGTGCATGGTTTCTCGACCGAGTAAAAAAATCATGTCAGAGATAGAGGATATAGGATATAGGTGTAGATTACAGATATTTGAATGCTTCATAGAGAAACTTCAAGTATGCAAGACAGAAAGAGTGCTCCTTGGGGTGACCATTCAGTGCGATATTTGCCACTGGGCATTTGAGGGGGGCCCTGAAGTTTTGACCACTTAGGTGTGGCAGAAGGCTGTCAGTAGGTGAGGGAGCTGCCAGCCAGAATGATGTGTTTGCTTTGTCTGCTTTCAAACCCACATAAATCAGGAGGCTTTTCAAATTGGTCTTGCAGGAATGTGGCCATGGGTAGTTTGAGTAGCCTATCCCCTTGTCTCTAAGTGCACAGGCTGATCAAAATGCCTCCAGGAACGGCAAGTTGCAACAGAGGCAAAAATGCAGTTCTTGTTTCCTGTTCACTTTTTGGTAAATACATCCACTTCCAAAACGCATGGCACAGGCTCCTCCTACCCTGCCTTGCCAAACCTGGGTGTGTATGAGCATGTGTAGACAGCATGTACACACACACACACACACACACACACACACACACACACACACACACACACACACACACATACACGTGGGCATGCGCACAGGCAAACGCCCACAAGTCAATCGGCCTGGCTAAAGTGAAAATGGGAAAAAGAAAGACAACATGACTAATTATCCCCCATTATTAGGGAAAATCTTTAAATTATGATATTGTTACCGGAGGGCTTGCTGACAGACTGCTTCAGCTCTCGTCCCTTCTGGCACCGAGCCAAGGCTTTCCTTCTCCTTGCTTTTGGATCCTGGAATGCGGACAGCAGAATGAACATGCCTCAACCCCACTTATCGCGCTGTGTCGCGCAAAGGGGCCCATCACTGCCAACCCACTTCACTCTGAGGCAGTGGCGTGCCAGGCCCTTGTTCCGTGTGTGGGCTGTGTCCTCTGAGCATGGCCTAGGCATTCGGGAACTCTTCCCTTATGAATCCACTGCCATATTTGTTCTTCATGAGATTTCTTAAAAACCTGTATGAATGCTTCAGACCTAAATCCTGGAGTTCTTGAATTGTGCCTCGGGTGTTTCTATGGCTCTTTTATCTTCTCTTGTATAGGTTGAGTTTAGAGGCAGTAACTATGTCTCAGGAGGCGGAGGTTCATATCCTGCTATGTTTACCACAGGTTAGGGAGGCCTCTGTGAGACCTGTTTGCTGTGAAACAAGAGCAGGCTGACTTCAGCAACTGTGGCTGTCCATCTTGTCACCAGCTCCTGTAAAGTCTTGTTAAGACACACCTGCACTATGAGTGAGAGGTTAGCTGTGTTCCCCACTTCCTTTGTAGGACTGTGCCAGTCAGCGTTTTGTCAGTAGAACAAATGCCTGGGGCAGCGGACTTCTGAGAAGAAGAGGCTCACTCACTTGGCTTGTGCCTTTAGGTTTTAATCCCTTGGTCAACAGAGGTCTTAGACAGGGACGGGGATGTGGAAGCATCAGGGAGCTGGGGGAGGAGTGAACTGTGCACCCCGTGCTCAGAAAGCAAAGCAATGGGAAGGGTGTGGGGGGAGCCACTGGGCCTTGCTATCTCCTCTGGAACACAAACACTGTCAATGACCTAAAACCCTCCCACTAGGTTTTATGCCCTGAAGACTCTACCATCTTCTAAGCATAACTCTCTGACAGCCAAACTTTGAACTCATGGATCTTTGAGACAACAGTTAAAATTCAAGATATACTAGCAACCAGAGTGAGGGTGGGGGATGAAGCCTAGAACCAACAAGGCCTGCATTGTTCATTGTCTCTGGAAAAAAGACTTCAGCTGACCCTTTCCCTGAGCAGGCATCTGGGCACTTTCCTCCCTGTGGGCTTAGGGGTCCAGCTCTCTCTCTCTCAGCTTGAGTCACCCCTTCATCCTGTGGGTACATGTTGTCTATAGTTTTGTGTCAACTTGACACATGCTAGAGTCATCTTGGAAGAGGGACTATGATTGAGAAGTTGTCTCCATAAGATTGGCCTGTAGGCAGAGCCAAGACAGAGGAAGCAAGTCCTCAACAGTTCCTCCCTCACAAATATGTCTGTCAGATATACTGGGCCAGAAGGCTGAAGATGATGCTCCAACGTTATAGAGAGTTTTGGGTGATTGCTCGGGCAGCAAACTGTCTCTGTCATATTCTCATGTGGGAAGCTGCTAATCTGCATCTCCTTTGTATAATCAGGTAATTAATTTTATTCCTTCTCATGTCTCTGATGGGGCTGAAGACCAGACAGTTTAGTTTCACAATTAAGCTTAGTTGTTTAGGGGTTAAGATGTTTTTAGGTCTAGATAGATGTTTTAAGTCGATAGTGACAAGAGATATGACACATATTGATTTACATTCAGAATTTTAGACCTATTAATGTTTTCTTCAAGACTTCCAAATACAAATAGTCAAAGCGCTAAGAATGTAACAAGTAATTTCTGATTGTTTCATGGTTCTTCTTCTTGTAGGTAGTTCATTGTATATATGTATAATAATATAAATGTATATGTAAATTTTTTAATTTTAATTTAAAAAAATCACCCAGGGGGGAAAGACTGGCCTTTAAGCAAGTTTGTCAAGCATTTTTTTTTAATTAATAACTGATGGTCATAGGTCGTGGTACTCAGCCCACTGTGGGTGCTGCTGTCCTGGGCAGGTGATCCTGGGTTGCATGAGAAAACAAATTGAGCAAGACAGTAAGCAGCACTCCATCATGGCCTCTGCTCCGGCCACCAGGCTGCTGTCCTGACTTCCTTTGATGATGGACTATAATATGAAAGTACAAGCAAAATAACTCTTTCCTCTCCAAGGTGCTTCTGGTCGTGGTTCAACACAGCAGTAGAAACCCAAATAAAGCAGATGATGGGTGGAAGTGAGGCTCACACATGCAGTGTCTCTCACCAGTTGTTAGTCTTCCAGTTACGCTCCAGACCCACAAATTTTCTATTGGTCAGAAATCACCCCTATGATCACACTGACCTCTCGGGGATGCTAGAAAAAGAGCCTGCGCTGTGCTCTGGGCAAAATCCAAGATATGTGAGCACCACAGACCCCACATTGCAGACCCCAGTCCCTCTGTGGGATTCAGTTCCAGGAAGCAGCCATCGCCACAGATCCCAGGACTGGAGCATCTCCTTGTTCTTGTAGTGTTTCCCACTCTGCCCTTGCCTGGCTCAGCCATTGGCCTTCTGCCTTCTGTTGGATCTTCTCCTTTCTGATTTCACACTCAGTGTTCCCCTTTCTTCCTGCCAGGCAGACCCTGCAGCAACAGAATAACTTTGGAGTTTCCTTGAGCTAGCCATAAGTTCCCCTAAGATCTGAGCAAACACGATCTTGGTCTCCCACACAATACACGGGCCTCTGCACCACCAAATGTACTTTTCCCTTGCTGCTGGCTTACCCATACCTACTGTGTGGCTTTGTGATGAGCCTTCTGCATAGCAGGTTCTCACTTCCCTACCTCACATCTCTGTGGCCCACTAAAACACAGTCATTGCACCCCAGTACTGTGGCCATCACAGGAACATTCTTGGTCTCCCTACGGGGTTCTAGAGTGAGTGCATTTTCTATCCCGTTGACAAGTGGGTGGTATTGCTTTAAGTGGATGAACTGAATGGATGTCCGCTGGATTTTGGGTGTTAACACACCCAGGGAGAGTGAATCTTTCTTTTCTCTGGGCTGCAAACAGGTTCCATTGGTACATCCTTCTTTATGAAGCATTAGCTCTGTGTGAGCTTTCTGCATCTCCCTCAAGATGCCACTCAGTTCTCAGATGAGAGGCCTCATTAGCCATCATAGCATGGAGCATAGGACAGATGCCAGGCACATCCTCAATCAATCAATCAGGAGATGGACAAATGAAGGGTACCACACACTTTCTTGGGGATTCTGCCTATACACACTCTCTGTCTCTGATGGCTTTCTTCAGATGGGATTATTAATTCCAGAATGAGAAATGTCTTTCCCTCTCAAAGGGGGATTGAAAGGCTTTAAATCAAGAGCCAAGAAGATTCAAGGTTAAGTCCCAGCTTACATCCCAAGCAGTGCTGATCTTCCTGTCTGCTCCCGTCTTTTTATGCACAGACAAGAATTAAGGGCCTCATACAAGGATGGATAATTTTGGACTTAGCTTTACTAGGAAAAGACAAGAAAAAAGAGAAGGGGTGGACTCTGAATGGGAAGCAGCTGGAGTTAACACCGCTAACTACGTGTACTTGAGTGCAAGTGGCCAGCCACAAGTCATTTTCCCTCTCCACACAATGGGTAACGTTTCATCGATCAAAACTTAGCTCTGGTGCTGAAGAAAAGACATAATTTCAAGGCCTCATTTTATGAATGACTCAGATATACAGCCCTAAGCAGAGGTCATTTGAAACCATAGACTTCCCAGTTTGATTTCAGCTCTGGGAGTTTCACTGTGAACTGCAAACAGAAAGAAACCCCTCCATGTGGTAGGAGTTCTGCTAGGTGCCACTTATTAGGCCTGCTGGGTTTGTCAGACAACGAGCTTCAGTAGTCTGCACTCACTGCCATATTACCCATCTCTTTTTTTCTATACAAATGGTCTTGGGGTGTTTGTAGAGGTGTGTGTGTGTGTGTGTGTGTGTGTGTGTGTGTACACTTGCACCCAGCCACAGATTCAAAACAAAGACTGATAGCTCAAAGTCCCCTAAGCTAATGACCCCCATGTAAACTAAAAAAAAAGTAGAGACAATAAACAAAACAGTGTTGATCATACATCTACCATGGTCAGACACGCTCCTGGAAGTACTACAATTGGAATAACACTTCCCAGATTTACCCTGGTGCTGGGTCAGCAAGCTGGGATGTGTATCAGTGACCCCATCTTTTATCATTGGTTGTGTGCTGGCCTCATAGCTCTCACTCTCTGGTTCTCCTTCCAACCCTGTATTTTGGAGAAGTAGCTCCAATAGCAGAGCAAAGATAGGCAGAACAAAATGGCACAGAGATGACCTTCAAGAGATTATAATCAGATCATCAGCCTGGGGACTCCTCTTCCCAGTCCTTAATTGACCATGAAAGGAAGTAAAAAATGACATTCCTGTCCAGGTCCTTCATCCTTAACTCACAAGTGTAGAGACTTTAGGTATGCACCACCAAGACTAGTGCAAACTCAGGGAGGACTAGGCAAGTACTGTCTTATGTTTTCAACATTCCCATTTCCATCCCCATTTGCTTCATTGAAACAGGATCTTATGTTGCCCAGGTTGGCTTTGAACTCCCAGGGTAACTGATCTTTCTACTTCCCAACAACTGGCTCATACTAGACACAGCACTAACGTTCTTTCACTGTTGCTGATGGTGTTGTTATGGTGTTAACTACACAACCATGCGTTTCATGTGGCTCTGTTATACAGTGATGATCATGTCAGCTGGATATGTCAGTGCCCATGTGAAACAGTGTCCCCCACCCTTGATCTCTCAAAATTGGTGCTAAGTTTGAAATGAGAAAGTTTTTTTTGTTGCAGTAAGACACTGTGTGACACCTGCTTGGAAGATGTGAACAAATGGCTATCCATTATAGATAGGGGCTTGATGACAGACCAAAGTATGGATACCCTCAAAGTCCAACTTGCAAGAATAGAAATAACTCAAATGCAGCTGCATCAATGAAGCCAAGCCAGCGTGGATGACAGCTCATGAAAACTGGAACCCTGAGGCCCACTACACAGTCTGAAGACAGCGCAATACATTGGAGAGTGTCCTCCAGAAGTTCAGTTGGTAAGAGCCTCTCCTAGGTGGCACAGCCACAGCCAATCTCTATTTCTTCTGGCCAGCTCAGCTTCTCTGAGGGTCTCTTCCACAGTCCTTAGACTTTATATGTACCTAGGGAGGGAGGAGCTTGTGCATCTTATCAGTTTCAGGGACTTGTGAATCAGCCTTTAAGTGGTTCATGTTCTGAGCTTGCTGAGGTCCCGTGTGTAATGGAATGGTTCACCACCCTTAAGAGCATTATGCTGCTTTGCCTCTTTGCAACGTCCTGTGTCCCAATGAATTTATCTACAAAGATGTAAGGTTTTAATCTTGGTGGAAACTGCCACACCACAGTCTCTTCCATTTCAAGGCTGATGTGATACAGCCACCAATATTGGCTCCCCTGGTCAAACCCCAGAAGTGTAGATTCTAACTCAACACATCCTCATTCAGTCATTCCTAAATTTCTACTCATTTGGGGTTATAATCCTGAAGATGTTCATAGTTTTCAGTCACTTAATTCTGAGGAAAATGTCCTCAAGTAGGAAACAAGATTCCATTTTTAAATGAGAAAACAGAGCATCAGAAATAGTGAGGTACCTACACAACATAGCTAGAAGTTGAGGGTTAGGGCAGTTAAAGACCATTCTGGCAATGAGAAGCCAGTTTAATGCAAACTGTGCCTCAACTTGGCCATCCAAGCAAACTCCCAACTTGAACATGAGCCTCTGATGATCAAAGACTCATGATTAAGGGATGTTCTGGTGCCTCGTACCAATTACAATCTACTCAGAAATGTTCTCATCTCAGAAAAAAACCCACATGGTCCAGTCACATGACCATGCCCTTCCTTCTAGCCCTTGGTCACCACTTCCTTACTTCTTTTGTGAAAAACTTCCCAGAGACTGTGGAAGCATTTACTGAGGGAATAGAAAGGCTTTTCCCACTTACTTTGCAGCCATTCATTGCTTCACTTAGTAAAGTTGGCTTATTTCACTCCAGAGAGCGCAGGAAATGCTCTTGGAGAGATTGCTAGAGCACAGGTAGACATGTCTGTAGATCCTGCTCCTGTTAACAGCATGGCCATCAACTTTGAATTTTCTGATCACAGGAACCAGGTGCTTCTGACACTTGGCAGGGATACACACCAAGGAGACACTGTCTAAGACTGTTGGACTCCTTTTCTAACACGTGTCCTTTGCTTACTCACACAGGCTTGCCTTCATGTGAGTCTTCTTGTGCTTTTGACCTTTGATCTTTTTTATTCATGACCAGTCACTTGAAATCTCCCTCATTTTCAATATTCATGCAATGCCTATGAATTACCTCCCCTTGCCAGGTCTGTCAGGTACTGAAGAAATAAAGGATGAACTAAAATCTCACCTTGACCTTCAAGAACCTCACAACCAAGGGTATGGACAAAAAGCGGGGAGCATGGCAGAGGGAGCCTATGAGATGTTGCTTCACCACTCTCTGCATCTTCCTTCCCAGCTGCTGCTGCTGTCTTCACTTTTGCATAGGGTGTGACCTGCCTAGCATGTGGCTGTTTAGGGATGCACCAATCCTGCTGCCTCCTAGATCAACTCTAAGCAAATGTTCACACACACACCCGCCCCACTTAGAAAGTGAGCTCCTTAGACAGCAGAGTTCAAACACCACATAGAGATGCCCTCAAGGCACAGAAGGTTTTCTCACTGACCTAGCAAGCCTGAGGTGCCTTTCCAAGACTTAAGGAAAGGAGAGGCAGACGAGGAGCCCCGAAGCCCTTGCTCAGTTATTTGAAGAAGCATGGAGGGGAGGCATACCTACTGTTTCCAAAAGCAAATCTACTCTGGGACTGCCACTTGTCTAGAAGCTGATTAATTCTGATTAATTAGTTAATCAGAAATTAAAATAAAATAGCTGAATAAGAGGGAAATTCTATTTAGATGCTTGATAGTGCTCCCTGGTTCTCCTCTGTACCTATTCTAGGCAATTTTTTTTTTTTTTTTTTTTTTTGGCTTCAGTCCCAAGTCTGAAGTCCACAGCCAAATAAGACATGCATGTTTCATTTGCTGGTGGAGTTCTAAAATGTATGAGGAAACCAAGCTTCTCCATGAAGGAACCTGGGTCTTCTCCGCTGTATGGAGGTCAATACTCCTGGTTTAGCTCTGTGTTTGAGCTTTGAACGCATCCTTGTGATCGTAACCTCTTCAGATTTTCTATTACAGCTGACTCTTGGCCTATTTTTAGTGAGCTGCGTAAGCCCCGTGAGGAGCGAGCCGCCATTAATCTTAAGACTGTGACTGCATGTGAAGGATTGCCAGGAAGCATCGATAGAATGAGACAGGTGATGGGAAAGTGGATCAATGGATGGATGGGTGGCTGGATGGGTGGGTGGATGGATGGATGGATGGATGGATGGATGGATGGATGGATGGCTGGATGGGTGGCTGGATGGGTGGGTGGATGGATGGATGGATGGATGGGTGGATGGATGGGTGGATGGATGGATGGATGGATGGGTGGATGGATGGATGGATGGATGGATGGGTGGCTGGATGGGTGGGTGGATGGATGGATGGATGGATGGATGGATGGATGGATGGATGGATACATGGGTTGGTGAATATATATGTGAATTGATGGGGAAATGGACAGATGACTGATAAGGTTGGGGGAATTGGGTGGATGAGTAGATGAAGCGCTAGATGGACGGGTCGGTGGGTCAGTGGAGAGACAGTGGATGTATGGATGGATGGGTGTTTGAGTAAACGGAAGCCAGAGTAGATGCAATAGTCTCAAAGCCCTTATAACCTCTTGCCTTCTTCCTGAGGTGACATGAGGCTGCCAATTAAATGGCAGGGGGGACTCTTGACCTCGTTTTAGTGACCTGGGAACAGTCAGTACATGGAGAAGCAGATACTGAATAGACAGAAATATGGTAAAAATCAATGGGTGTGGTACTGGAGTGCTGAGAAAACAATAAAGTAATTGATTATGCTGGGCGTGGTGGCCCAGGTTTTTAATCCCAGCACTCGGAAGGCAGAGGCAGGTGGATTGCTCTGAGTTTGAGGCCAGCCTGGTCTACAAAGCAAGTTCAGGACAGCTAAGGCTACATAGAGAAACCCTGTCTCAAAATAATAATAATAATAATAATAATAATAATAATAATAATAATAATAATAATAATAATACAAGTAAATAATAATAATAAACAATAAAATAATTGATTAATAATGGAGTGATCCCAGGGTCTTAAATTCATTACATTGAAGTCCTCATGTTCGCACATCCTATTGGTGATAAAAAAAAAAGAATGCCAAAGCATAAAATTTAATAGAAGAAAACAGACATGTCCTGTAGTAGGGATCAAGCATGTGGCATAAAACTTTGGCTGTTTTTAAGACAAAGTGGTGGAACTCTTTTTCTTTGAGCCATAAAAACCACAGACATTTTGCCATCAAGCTTAAGAAGAATTTGAAAACAACAACAACATGGCACATTGCTGAAAAATAAAAGACTTAAAAGGTTAAAACATCTGTCGTTAATGTTCACCTCTTTGCCTGTTGTGTGTGTGCATTCTCACCTCCCCCTCTGTGTGTGTGTATGTGCATGTGTCTGTGAATCCCGTTTCATAAAAATCATTTTATGTCATTTTCCCAATAGTCAACTTGTACAACATAGTTTGCTACACAGTTCTTCAGTCCCCCTGCCATTTAATTGGTAGGCCCGTGTCACCTTAGGACAAAGTCAAGAGGTTATAAGGGCTTTGAGACTATCCTGACCTGGCTCCTTCTCCCCATCTGGCCTTCATGTCCCTCCCCATCTCACGGGGCACTGGCTGCACCATCTGCTGTTCTAGTCAAGACCAGCAGTAAAAGACTGCCACACAGAGCCCGATCGCTTATCTATGTGTGACCAAGTAACCGCCCCGACAAACCTATGTACACTGGCTCATTTTACATCTGGAATGGCCATCCTCCAACCTGCCGGGATAAGGAAGGCCACCCATGGTTATGAAGGCTTCCTTAAATGTCCACTTCCGGTTTGTCCAGGACTTGGGTATGCCACAGAGAACATTGCCATGTATAACTGAGAACCGTGCAACATATATTACACAAACTACTGTCCTGTTTTAAGGATGGGGGTGGTGGTGGTGGTGGACAGATGGTAGAGCCAGAGGTTCGGGGAGTTTGCCACGAGACCGTGCCTCTTACTAATATGAGAATCTATCCCCATAAAGTTTCAGCAACATGACAGCCCAAACATGAGCTGAACAAGAACAAGGAAAATAGACACCCCAAAGCAGATGGGTTAAAATCTCGCCAGGCCCCAACCATACACAAAGAACTACAGGGAACCAAGGAGAGATGGGAGCTGGAGAGATGGTCTCACGGATTGGTGACCCAGTGCCAAAGGATCAGCCCTGAAACACAAACAGGCAACTAACATGATACAGACTGAGCAGGTTGTGTTCAGTAATACATACATATGCATATACGTATGCATTTATTATACAATGACAATCAATGAGAAAACAGGCTGTGGATTTGAAGGAGAGAATGGGGTTGTGTAAAGGAAGGGAGATGTTGTAATTGTATTATTTATAATCTTTTAACTAATTATTTACTTTACATCATGGTTGTATCCCCCATCCCTCCTCTCCTCCCAGTCCTACCTTCCCTCCCCCTCCCCCATTCCTCAGGAAAGGGAAGCCCCCACCATCCACCCACTCTTCTTCAATCAAGTCGCATCAGGACTGAGCACGTCCTATTCCCCTGCGGCCTGGCAAGACAGGCCTGACACGGGCAGTGATCAAAAATCAGGCAACCGAGTCCACGTCAGAGACACCTCCAACTCCCCTTCGTAGGGAATGTACATGAAGCCTGAGCTGCCCATCCGCCACATCTGTGTAGGCGGCCTTACTCCAGTCTGTGCATGGTCTTTGGTGGGTGCTTCAGTCTCCACAAACCCGTCTGAGCTCTGGTTAGAAATGAAAACAAGAAAGTTTCTGGTTTCTGGTTGGGCCTCATTCAGGTAGCGTCAGTCCCATGTGGCTGTGAACCATGGGCTGGACACACCTGCATGTCCAGAGTTTCTCACCATTGCTACATCAAGAGTTCTGTGCTCTGAAATGACCTCTCGTCACATGGCAATGTCACGTGTACTATTAGTGTGGTTTTCCTACTTCCCCCAAAACAATAAAGAGAGCTAAACTTCAGTGAAGAGTTAGCATATATTATGATTTATTTTTAGAATGATTTAGGTATGTACGTGTGTGTGTGTGTGTGTGTGTGTGTGTGTGTGTGTGTGTGTGTGTTGGGGGAATGTGTTTGTATAAATATGCACAATTTCATGAGGTTGATGTTTGCTGTCTTCTTCTTCAGGTCTCCACTATTTTTTTTTTTCTGAGATTGTCTCTTTCTCAGCCTGAAACTCACGGATCCAGAAAGTCTCTCTGGCCAGCAAGCCTCAGGGACCCTCCCGCCTCTGCTTCCCAGGGCCAGGATTACCAGGGCCAACCTCCGTGTCCGACAGCAGTTCTATGTGCTTCCGGGGCTACAATCCAGGTAAGGGTGTGTGCAGCAGGCTTCTTTCCAGCACAAGTGCACTAGCTACTGCCATAGTCATAGCTGCTTCATGGTTTAGATGTTTGTCCCATTCTATAGATGGGAGAAATGAGGAGCAGAGAGGGACCCTTGAAGCCAAGAGGAGGTATGGGCTCTTCTGCGGGATATTTGGGCTCTCGCTCATTACGCAAATGCCAAGTCATTTGCTCTCTGTCATTTGCTCCTGAGCAGAGACTGATGGCCAGCCTCACATGTCATCTTCTATGTGATATTAAGCTGGGTCTCTCTGGATTTCTATTTATTAAATTTCTCATCTTTCTTCACTTAGCAATCCATTCCCTCAGGATTTTTAATAATATTTTTAGGGCAGAAAATACAACATTATTTTTGCATCTAGAAATCCCAGGGTATCTTTAATATGTTTTTGAGTCTTTAGTCTGCAGTACCTGTCCCTTAGAAGGTCTCTACCCCCATGAAGCGGACAAAAGCTCAGATGGACAAGGATCCTTCATGGATGGTTCAGGCCTGCCTGCCTGGCTATGTTGAACTTGGTTCACATTTCTGGCCTCCAAGAGAGTCTATCAGGGCTTCATCTCCCCTTGTGTCCCACAGAACACTTAGTCTGGAGCAGGTGTCCAGTACCTGCTGAGTAAATGGCATTGTGACTCACTGCTGTCCCTCAGTGGCTCAGGATGGTGACATCATCAGCAAAATAGGTCCAATAAGGGGCAACAAGAAATTCCAGGGGAACAGATGGGAGAAGGCTCCAACTGAGCTCTGTACATCACAAAGGACATACGTGTAGGATGTCTCCTGGGAAAATGGTGTGAACATAAGCCCTGGATTACGGTGTGCTTAAGGCTGGAGACTGGATCCAGTAGAGGGTCTGACCCTAACTTGGTCCCATTAAGTCTTAGTCTTGGCTTCTTATTCTGTTGCTGTGATAAAGCATCCTGACAGAAGTAACTTATGGGGAAAAGGGCTTGTCCTGGCGCACAGTTCAAAGTTACTTTACGGCAGAGAAGCCATAGCAACGGGAACTTGAAACTGGTGCCAACGTGGCAGCCATAGGAAAGAAGCAGAAAGCAACAAGAGCACATTTAGCTCACTATTTCCACTTTAAATAGTTCAGTGTCCCTTGCCCAAGGAACGATCCCATTCACAAGTAAGACAGATCTTTCCATATCATTTAATGTAACCGAAATAATCCCCCACACAGGCACGCCCAAAGGACCACCTCCCCTCTCTGGCGATTCTAGATCTTGCCCAAGTTGACAATTAAGACTAGTTACCAGTGTACAGTTCTGTCTTAGGCAGGTCTCTATTGCTGTGATAAAGACTATGAACAAAAGCAACTTGAGGAGAAAAGGGCGTATGTCATCCTATACTTCCGGGTTACAGTTCATCGCTATGGAAGTCAGGGAAAGACCCTAAGTAGAGGCCATGAACACACACCGCTCTGGCTTGCTCCCTCTGGCTTGCTCAGCCTACTTTCTTATGCACCCCAGGACCACCTGTCCAGAATGGCACTGTCCCAAATGAGCAGGCCCTCCCACACCATTCCTCAATCAAGAACATGGCCTTCAGAGTTGCCTACAGGTGGATGTGATAAAGGCATTTTGTCATGTAAAATTCCCTCTTTTCAGATATGCCAAGTCGACAAAAAGCCACCCAGGACACCTCCTTGTAACATTTACTGTACGTCTGGCAAATAAAATTATCCTTAAATTTTAGATACATAACAATGTTTAGTTAAAGTATGCTTCAAGGAACAGTTGGGATACACTTATGTCATTTTTAAAGTCACTGATCTGACAATTGTTCTTACCCAATGCCCATGTCTTTTGGTACTTAGTTACAATTTTCCATGAAACTTGTCTGCCCATAATAAACACTCTGTCCTGTTCACTCTTACTTTATAATGCATGCCCCTTGCAGGGTAACTCCCCCTTGCTCTTTCCCTTTTGATGTAAGCCTACTTGCCTGTTCTCATCTTACCTCCCTGCCACCCCCACCCCACTCCTTGCCTTTTAATATACATTGAGATGTCAGAGAGGGGTCTTGATGTAAAAAGGAGCGAACAGCTGCTGTGGAAAGAAGTTGCTGTCAGTCTCAGCGAGTGCTGAGCTAATAGGCCTGCTAATAATGAGCTTTATTATAGAAGAGCCACTTACATTCATAATTCTCCATGTTTGGTGGTTAATACCGTGACATTTATACTGAGTTGAATGGTGTGTGTGTGTGTGTGTGTGTGTGTGTGTGTGTGTGTGTGTGTGTGTGTGTGTTGTGTTTAAAGCTATTAGCTCACTTTAACTCTGAATACAGCTGCAACGTTGTTCCTTGGAATGTGACACATTTAACACACACTGCAGGCTCACAGCTCCTCTTTGTCTGTTTGTCTCTTGGCTCTGGAGCTTGGGAGACACTGCAGAGCACATGAACACTGGGGTGACCAGGCCAGCTTTTAACTTTTTACTTCAAGATGAGGTTGTCAGCCCTGTCCCCCTACTCCTGCCCTGGCAGGCCTGCAAAGCTTAGGATGGGTCTAATCTGATTTGCATACTAGGCCTTCTCATCACAGTAGCTGGATTGTGACAGGGCCTAATTAGCACTTCCACCCCCTCTTTTTGCCTCTTTTATATTTGACGACAAGTGCCTGAGCAATGGGGGAAGTTTAACTAGTCCTAGATTAAGAAGTCTGGCTCTGCCTGTGAAAGTTGGGGACGTCAACATTTCCTGCTGCAGTTGCATGACAGGATGGGGTTTGGTCAGGAGAGAACAATTATCTTTAAGATCTAAACTCCAAGGCAAGCAATGTGTCCCAGCCCAAGGTGATAGGAGTCCCAGCCAGGTCCCTGCAGAGCATTCCAGTCTAGCAGATGATGTTTCCCAGCATAGCGCACTGAAATCTCTTCAAATGGCCTCAGCATCTCAGTCTATTACCCAGCCAGAAGTCTAGGCAACTTAAGACAGTTTAACAGGGCTCTGTGGTCTGTCTTCTGTGGTTCTGCAAACCTAGAGTCACATCAGAGATGCCATCATTATGATACCTCTGATTCTCCTGTGCAGACAGGAGAAGGAGGGATCCATCTCCCCAGTGCTTATCAGAAATGGAGGCTAAGTTCAATCATCATCATTAAAAAAAAAAAAAAAAAAAAAAAAAAGACCCAGGGGCATGCACCTGCAACCCAAGCAAAGGGGGAGGCTGAGACAGGGAGATTGCTGATGCTCACTGGCAAGCCAGGCTAGCAGAATTGTCACATTCTGGGTACATTGAGAAAATCTGCCTTGAAAAAACAAAAGATGGAGGGACAAGTAAGGAAGACAACTGATACCCGTCTATGGCCTCCATGCACACTTCCATGCATATGTGCATGCACACTTATATACCACAATAACAACAAAGAAAACATGGAGAATCTTGGGCAGAATTAGAAGCTTTAAATTGTGATAATCAGGGACCGGGAAGATGGTTCAGTTGTCAATACGCATGAAAACCTGAATTTGGACTCCCTGCACCCATGCAAAATCTGGACATGCCAGCACTTATAGCTCCTGAGCTATGATACAGAGGGAGCAGAACCTTTCTGGCCAGCCAGGCTAGCTGCATTGCCGAGTGAGACTCTTCCTCAAAGAGCAACAGAGAAAGACATCTGCTAGTAATCTCTGGTCTCTATACATGCCCACATGGGTGAACACACACACATACACACATGCACGTACACACAGAGTGATAAAGTCTAAAGCTGAGCTGCAAAATGCACAACTGGCTTCTCATTGAAAATGACCTGCATGTGCAACCCACCTTCTCCTACAGTCATCTGCCCTGGCTAGGTGCATCCCAGTGACCTGCATGTGCAACCCACCTTCTACAGTCATCTGCCCCCGGCTAGGTGCATCCTAGTAGTTCAGAACACTGAAGAACAAAGCTTCACCTGAAATGTCAAAGCAGGGAAAAGCATTTCTGCCCAAGTGTGAGGCCGTATCCTCCATTTCTAGTGGTGTTTACCTCTATTGGTATCTCTCTAAGTCCACCCACATGTACCCCTGCTGGCTTTAAAAGAAAAGCCAATAGCTTAATGTCAAGGCCTCAGAGGCATATGGAAAGTGCCTGGCAATTACATACGTATTTTTTAAGAATATATATATTCTAAGTCAATGCTCATGTAAGATCAAGCGAGATGAATTTTCTTAATAAGTGCTTAAAACATCTTGAGAGCTTCCGGAGCTATTTGGCTGCTCAAACGTTTTCAGTAAGATGGTCTGATGAGGGGAGAACCACTTTTATCAAATATTAAGCTACTGTAAATTTACTGTAATTGAATAATTTGCCTCTTAGCTTTGGTTCACTACCACTGTAGCAAGATTTTCATCCCTAAGTGATTGCTCCACAGTCTATTTCAATATATGTCATGTCAGGCAAGGCTCATCGGCGGCTCCTTCGGAGATACAGTCATTTCAAAGCCAAGGGACCCTGTAAATGGTCTGGATGATTGACCATAAAGTATGTGCATACTTAGTTATATTAAATCGTGATTAGGGTTTCCACTCCCGGATTTAAACTCTGAGTCGTTTGCAGAGCCTCCCTGACTTTTATGGACGTGCTAATGTGAATTCCACAGGACTTTTTATGGGGATCGAAGCAGAGGCAGACCTTTTGGTCCAGGTTGCATCAATATTAAGGGAATGAAGTAAAGAAAAAGAGAGAGAGAGAGAGACTAGCCAGACACCAGTTAGAAGCAGAGACGACCGACGCCCAAATTTATCAGCTCTGCTGTAGCACACGAGCCTCAGAGGAGACTAGAGCCTCATCCTCTGTAGCAGACATACATGAACAGGAATTTTGTCAAACACCTTTTTAAAAAAAATAAATAAATAATTTTTGTGTGTTTGATACTTACGCACACGTGTGTGCAGGTGCATGCCCTGGTGTGGATGTCAGAGGAGGACGTGTCAGGTCCTGCTCTACCACTCTCAATTTCATCCCCTTGAGGCCAGCTTCTCATTGAACAGAGAGTTAAACGAGTGGCTAGCAAACCCCAAGGACCCACCCTGCCTCAGCCTCTACAGCTCTGGCATTTCAGGCATGTGCGTGGTCAAGCTCACCTTTTCACATGGGAACTGGAGAATTGAACTCTGGCTTTTATAGTTGTGCACGAGACACTTTTTCCCTCTAACCCACTCCCCAGCTCCCTTTTAAGTTTCAGCGTGGGAAGTAAGCATCATAGTCCAGTGAGAGGAGAGGTGAAACTTCTGTAATAGCCTGTAACACAGGACACCAGAGGTCCTGGTGTTGCCTTGGACTCTGTGCATCTGCCGTATCCTGGGGGGAGGAGGGTGTTACAAACGCAGAGTCCTGGCTGCTAACATGAGCATGTGAGAGGAGAAGAATCCCTTCCCGCATTCTCAGCCGAAAGGCAGGGCCTGTAACTCTAAACCTGACGTGTTATTCACTCCCTTTGCCCAGACTGATCTGTTCTCCTGTTTCAGTTAAACTCCTCTCTATCTGTCAAAACCCCGGTCGAAATCATATCCCTGCATTAAAGT